>NW_022196910.1:37985187-37990613 GCF_008632895.1 Mastomys coucha
GGGGGGGAGGGAGGCAGGGAACAAGAAATGTGATGCTTTATGTAAACTTCTCAGATAAGATGTCCTGGTCCAGGACTGTGTGTCACAGAGAGACAGTGTTTCAGCAGAGTGCCTGTCTGGACCTGCGAACGGAAGAGGGGTATGCTGCAGAGACAGTGGCCTAAGCAGAGCCAGGATCCTTACTTTGCGTTCCTACAGTCTCCATCTTTGCCCTCCCCGAAATGACAGGAGCAAGCTGAAGATCAAAAGAAATGTCCAACTGTCCCAGAACTAGAATTACTTCTACACCCCTCCCTAGCAGTTCACACCGCAGATTTCATGGGTCATTAATCTGGCCAAGTGAGAACATTTAGTTCCTGTGGGAAGTTCTGCAGTCCCTGTGAAATGTGACTTTAGTATTTAGCCCAATTCCTTGGAGAATTGGGGGAACGAGAACAACTTGTCCAGCCTGTAGTCTAGACTCCAGCCTGCTCCCAAGCGCCTTGCAATAGACTTTGGAGGCTGGGCAGTCTGGGGGAAGAGAACAGGCTGAGAAAAAGGACAAAAAACTGGAAGCATAAAGAGAGTAATAGAAAGTTAGAGAATGGTGGGTGAAGATTTAAAAGAAGAGTAGGCGACAGGTTAAATCCTGCCTTCTGAAACATGGATAAATACCCATCTACGCCCATTGTGGGCTCTCATTCAGGGCTCTGGAAGGACATCTCCTTCGAATGGTTCAGTGAATATTTCAAATGACCTTCAAAACTTTGAACAAAAGCACTATTGACTGAAGGCACAGAGAACTAATTTTATGCCATCTTGACTCAATTACGCAGGAAGGGGAATAAATGACTCCATATAAAATTTCATGTTATATTCATGACATACCTCTTAGCTAAAATGGTCCATTTTAGTATTCTTTTACATACTTGGCTAACAAATGATATTTGATTTAAGAAACAAAGAAAAGCAAATCAAAATGTAAATTCTAATGGTGTAAACTATGCATTTCAAACAAGGAGAATAATTACATATATACAGTATAAAAGGCTAGTCTTTGAAGAAGACACAGTGGTTGATGTAAAATATTTCTACCAGTCAACAACAGATCTCTCTAGAATAAAAAAGAGTGATTGATGCAATTTTCATTTCTCAGTGACCATAAACAAAATGTTTCCAAAATTATTTGTTACTAAGAAATCAAGACAAATATGAACAAAGTACAATTATAAACATATACATATACATCTAAACTAAAATGTCATGATGATATAACTATTTTGTACACTAACTAATTTTTTTTTTAAATGTCAGAATGCCACACCAATATGAGGAATAAAATGTAAACATCATATCAAAGAAAACACTCAGATATTCCAGCTTGGCTCTCTTTAGAAAGTAGAAAGCTGTTGACTTTGTAGATGGGGGGGGGGGGGAATGGTTCCCACAGGCAAAGCTGTTGTATCTGCACCATAAGGGAGATCACCTCTCTATTTGGAACACCTCTTAGTGTTTCCCTCAGAGCATCCCTCAGGGCCTACTCCACCTGGCCTTCCTTGTCTCTCTCATTTATAGTTCTACCTTTAACCATTCTTTGCTCTGCAGCCTCCAAGTAGCTCTGAGAACATGGCCAGCTACTGTTCCCCAGCACTATACCATGTGTCCTCATCTCTACTGAGAAAACTCTTTTCCAGGTTCCAAAATGGTTCTTTCCATCCTCCAGTGCCCACTGAGGCTATTCCTAACACCCTACTTAAAACAGCAAGCCTTCCCTCCCTCAGATACATCCATGGCTATGTTCTCATACTGACTCTAGCTAGAGGTATTCAAACGAGCAATGTGGCTTGACCATGACAGCTGGAATCCGAAGATGGAGCCATAGATTTTAGCCATCCGGTAGATCACCTCTTAGTAAAATTAGCTTCGTTCAAAAACCCACTTGAAGCAGATCTTGAGATAAAGGCATGTGTGCAAGTTGTCTGCTCACAGGGTGACTCCAACCATAGGAAACGAGGAGCAGAAACAGTGAGATAAACCAGAGTTAGTGAAGCAGACCAGGGAGGGAGTCATTTGACAGGGCTGATAAAAGGGACAGTGCCCTCAAACCAAACTGTGATTAGATATGCTAGAAAGCAAGCAAGTCTGAGGTAACTATTAACCTCAATGGGGCAGGCCTAGAGGAGAGAGTGGGCCTGGTTGGCCCAGCATCACAAAGCCTGGCAAAACAAAGACTAGTAAGCTCTAACAGTCTTTGTTTGACTTGAAGGCTGGAGCATTCACTCAGAAAGGATTAATCCAAAGGTGCAGCGGCTTCAAGAGCACATAAGCAGCCTCTGTATAGGGCTTGTGCTCACTCTAATGTTCTGCTTTGTCTTGAAATCCTTGATGTTTTGTCCTTGATGTTTTACTAGAACCTACGTTTCTAGTAAAGGCCTGTGGAGCAATGACACATGCACAAAAGAGAAAAGCAATTGGTTCAAGGAGTTAGGGTCCAGCAACAGCCAATACACAAAAAGCTCTGACCAAGTCACAGCTGAAGCAGGATGCAGAGCACTCTCTGACCATGGGCCACCAAGGACCTGTGGAATAGCTGGGCTGGGACCTGGGCCTGGACTAGCAATGGCAACAGAAGCAACAGGAGATAGAACCTCAGTGAACTGGTGACAGTTTTATAAAGATCAGAATGCTCTGCAGCAGGAGGCCCCCTTTCTCCTCTATCCCAAGGCCCATGCTAGCATGGCTGTGCAGATGTGAACTCTTCCTCATGCTCTGGTCCTGGGATAACAACCTGGCCCGCACTAAGGTGCTGAACTGTCAAGTGAGTGACTACACAAGCTTGGAAGCAGACCACACGGAAGCATCATTAGAAGTAATGAAAATGTTTAGAACCTCTGCTTTTGAAACTTCTTGAGAATATATCAAAGCAAGTGTACAGAAACCAAATGACCACCCCACCCCGCATAAGGCTCTTTCTGCAGTTTGTAAGTTTACTGTTACTTGTCTTGCTGATTCCTTTATTTTGTTTTACAAATTTTTTTTTTCTATTTCAATACCTTTAATGTCATCTTCTTTTTTGAACATTTTTATTTTGCCCTGGTCCCCATTAACTATGCAGCTGGCTCTCAGAATAGGCATTTGGAACTGGCCATCTAACTCTGGACATCAGTTTGAAGGGGAAAAAATCCACGCCAGGCAGGAAACAAAAAGTATGGAGGATGGAGAAAACTTGGCCCCAGACTGTGGTACTTCTGTTTATCCAATTTTGAAAGCTATTAACTGACAAAGAGGAGACAAATTATCTTTTTTATAAGAAATCTTACAAAACTAAATTTGACAAACCTTGTGGGGAAGGAGAAATGTCAAATGAGTAGTTGAATTCTATTTGCAAAATTTTGTCAATCACTTCTCAACAAAGATCTCATCAAGACCCGGTTAAACATACAATAAAGCTTAAGATCAAGTCAAACAGCACATTAGAAAGTTGAATTCGATAAAAACCAAATGGTAGAGTGCTATAGAAGGTGGGAGACTTTTAAAAGATAAGGTGTGGTCACTAGGGACAGGATTAGGAAGTCTCTCTTTTCTTCTAAGATTCATTTTTATTATTATTTACATTTATTGTTAAGTATGTTTCTTTATGTGGATATGCACGCAAGTACAGAGGCCCTCTGAGGCCAGAGGAGTCAGATCCCCTGGAGCTGGAGTTACAAGGTGGTTTGAGCTGCCTGATGTGGGAGCTGGAAAGTAAAGTTGGACCCTCTCTCAAGAGCAGTACAAAAAGTAGGGAAAGACCCTGTGTTCACACTAAAATCACAAGAGTCGCCGGGCAGTGGTGGCACGCACACTTTTAATCCCAGCACTTGGGAGGCAGAGGCAGGAGGATTTCTGAGTTCAAGGCCAGCCTGGTCTACAGAGTGAGTTTCAGGACAGCCAGGGCTATCCAGAAAAACCCTGTCTCTAAAAAAACAAGCAAAAACAAAAACAAAAACAAAAAACAAAAAAAAAAAATCACAAGAGTCTTTAACCATTTAACCACTCCTTACCACCCTCAATCTTCTGGTAAGGTAGAAAGAACTAATCACTCTTTAAAACCACTCTTGTTAAGCTGTCACAGAACTTCACCTTGATTGGGTAAAACTCCTACCTTTGGTTCTTTTTAGGTTATGAGCTCTCCCAAAGCGACCTCTCCTCATCTCTCCCTTTGAACTAATGTATGGACGTCCAGTCCTAACTCCTGGTCTTTCACCTAAATGCTCTCCCCTCCCAGACCATCTACTTACCCCATTACTTTGCCACCTTCGTTCTCTCCTATGGAACTTTGCTGACCACCATCTACCTCAGCCATGCACTGTCTCCTGTCCACTACCTATCAACATTGGAGACCAAGTCCTTCTATTACCCCCCCCCAAGGTCATCGGCCCTCACCTCTCTTTCTCTCAAGTGGCAGGGCCCTGCTAAAGCAATTCTTGTGACCCCTACAGCTGCTAAATTTGAGGGACTCTCTCATTGGGTCCACCTGTCTCACCTCAAGCCTTTCATTCCTCCACCTAAAAATGACTCTTCTTCATACACATCAATCTTAACAGGACCATGCTCTATTAAGCTCCAGAGGACAACAAGACCACCTACTTTGCCCTGTATCCCAGAAAATGAGACTCCACTCCAGCATCCATTCTCGACCTCACTGGATTAGACATGGGTTTCTCATCCTCCCCCTGCTGTTCATTTCTATCCAGGATAGCCCTTATATCTGGAGATTCAAGATTCAAGAAACCCCATAGATACATGGAAACAGTCTTTCCAAATAGGGTCAGGAAACTGCTCCATAGCTGGATGCCAGGAACCAATCCAAATGGCTATCATCCCTGTATCTGCAATCTCATCTAAATATTATGATCTCTATACTTGCTTTCTCTTTGACCAGACAGAAGATTATTGTAGAAAATGGCCAGATGAATATGGGGGCTGCCCATATTGGTCTTGACAAATACATATGCTAGGATCATGGATCAATCATTTCTTCTACCAACATCGCAAGACACTTTTTCTACATACAAGACCCGTGGAATTCCAGGTGGGAGTTGTTGGTAAGCTCTATTGTAAAAATCAGCCAGGGGCCCCAGTAAGAACCATCCATATTCAGAGAAAATGTCTCAGTTGCCCAACCCCTAGACATCAAAAAAGTAGGGGAGATAATCAAACACTCTTCTGAGGTCCTTATCTCTTTGACATCATCCCTCATAAATGGTACTAACTTGTCATTTCACCTTTTACTTCAGACCTTGACCTCGGCATACCAACTCCTTAATGTCACCAGACCTAAATGCTTTAAGGAGTGCTGGTTATGTGTACCCCCTGGAACTAACTCACAGTTGTCATTTACAGCATCTCTGGTGATACTGCCAAGTAATGTTACCTTACCCTTTGTCAGCTGCCCTGGCTCCAGT
>NW_022196910.1:37991303-38023291 GCF_008632895.1 Mastomys coucha
TGTTCCTCCAAGAAGAATGCTGCTTCTACATCAGCCAATCCAGGATAGTAAGAAATAAAATCCAGGAGCTACAGTCAGACATAAAAAATTTCAGAGACAGTAAGATCTCCAGTTCTGAGATTTTCGAAAACCCCATATGGAAGTAGATACTCCCATTTGTAACTCCTTTCCTAGTCATTTTCCTGGTGTTATTATTTGCTCTCTGCCTCATTAATCTTGTTTCTACATTTCTCCAATGACAAATACAAAAAATTTCTAACCAAACTATCAATCAGCTTCTGTTACAGGATTACCAGTCGCTGCCCACAGATGAGCCACTGTCCACAGAGGAACCTGATGCAAACGTTTACGAAGTGGATCCCAATGGTGAAAGCCAGCTACCCCCCCATTGACAATGCCCCTAGACAGCAGGAAGTAGCTTAAGAGACACAACGCCCTCGTTCCCTTTTCATCATCAGCTTCCCCTTTCCTTTTTCTTTCCTTCTCTTTATAATATCAAAAAGGGAGGTATGTTAGCATCAGGACATCCAAAGCCTGTGGAGATGCATGGGCGGGTCCACAGACCTGTTGCCAGGGCAACAGCCACCATATTCCCAGAATCTATTGGGCTCACCTCCCACCTTTACCTGTGGCCATATGTCACAACCCATATATATACGGGGAACATTCCTTCATCTCTCTCTCTCTCTCCCCCTCCTCTCTTTCCGCACCATTACCCTCCCCCTCAATTAAACCTCTTACACATGGAACTGTTTGGGCTTAGTGTGGTATGTTCTGACAAGACCTGCCGTTCCAACACATCACCCAGGCCTCAATATTAATTATCTAAACAATCTGTTACAGTAACAGGGAGTAAACTAAGAGCACAACTAAACATTTTTGGTTGCCGCTAAGATAAAAATCTGTAGTTACATTTTGCTATGGTTGGGGATTAGTAACTCCTGCCTCAAAGAGACTGTATAAGCAAGTCCCTGCTCTTTTCTACCTATATCAGTCATGTGTGACATTCTCTCATGCTTCTTTGTTCCTGTGTTTCAACCGTGTATGCTGTCTCCGTGCACATGTGTACCCCAGTCAAAGCATGCATTTTTTTTAAGTATTGTTTAAACTGCTGCTGCTTTTTCTGGAGTGGTCAATAAAACTTTGAGCATCCGAGTAAGTCAGGCTTCCCCAGAGTTACTTGACCAGCAAGGTATCTCAACTTACTCAGAAATATTAAGGAACAGAATGTGTGGTCCAGGTATGGTTCTTAGTCTTCATCCCCTGGCTTTTGTATTCAGGACACCACTGGTTTCTTATCTCCTGCTATTGTGTCTGTTTTCTTTTCTCCCAGCAGGACTCCATGCAACATATGAGAAGAGCCTTGTGGGTTCTATTCATCTCCATAGCTCAAGGCCTGGAACATAAGAAATTCTTGATAAACCCTTTTCAAAAAAATAGGGAGAAGGAAAGGAGGACCAGCAGCAGCAGAAGCAAGAGGGTGGCATTTATGACAGGGATGAAGTTATTACTTCTCTTCACTATGAAAGTCAGCTGATGCTTCTGTCTGCACAGAATCCAAACTAGGTGAGAAAGCCAAGGATAATTCAAACACATTCCTTCTCCACCTGAAGCATTCTTTTTCCCTTTATTTTTTGTTTTGTTTTGTTTGTTTGTTTGTTTGTTTTTCAAGACAAGATTTCTCAATGTGACCAGCACTGGCTGTCCTGGACTCACTTTATAGACCAGGTTGGCCTTGAACTCACAGAAATCCATCTGCCTCTGCCTATGGAGTGCTGGGATCAAAGGCATGCGCCACCACATTTAGCTATGAACTATTCTTTATTCCCATCTGACACCCAATATGTGGGAGTTTTCCGCAGACCAACACACCCTTCAGCTTATCAGAGACCAACTAACTTCACTACCTTCTGTTCAGTTCCGACACTAACTACCCAGTGTTATCTCAGTGTTAAAACCCACGTGTTAAAACCTCAGTCCTTCAAAATCATCACCACATCAGACACCATGGCAATGGCCGATTGCCTCATCTACTTCTAGCTGGTGAGCTAAAAGTTGGTGGTTCCCATAATTCTCTCCTCATGGTCAACCATTTGCTAGAATAGCTCACAGAACTGAGGAAAATGGTTTCCTGGAATGGAGTGGAATCGATACAGAGACAAAGCCCAAGAACAGGGCAATAGAGCTTCCAAGCCCTCCCTTGGGAAGGCCTCTCCACAGTCTCCCATGTTTACCAGCCCAGATCTTGGAGTGTCATCATTCAAAAGAGAGGGTTTTGTTTTGTTTTTAATGGATACATGATTAAATCATGGTCATTGATGACTAAACTCAGAGGGGAAACCAGAAAAGGGGATAAGATTTGAAATGTAAAGAAAGAAAATATCTAATAAAATAAATAAATAAAATAAAGAAAGAAAAGACATCCAGTTTAATAATGTCTAAGCTAGAATGATAATTTCCAGCCTGTCTACTGTACATTGTTGTTAAAAGTACCAAACACAAAAATGTCTTTAAAACTATGTTGAGGGCTCCATAGCAAGGTGTTAGTCAAGACATGTGAGTTAGAAGCTAGCACCCCCATTGGCCAGCTGTATGACCTTTGCCACCAAGTCCTTGCCAAGACTGTAAACAGAAGGACTCACCCACTTGTAGCTTTAATCCTTGCCAGCTATACAGTAGAAAACAAGGCCATCAATACAGCCTCACTGTTAGAAGCTCCTTCCTTGCTTGTAACAAAAGGGGAAACCAAACCAGTCTTATCAAGTATATGATAAAGAATTAAAAGTTTGCCATTAACATGCTTCAGGAACCTGGCTACCAGGTTAAGCCAAAAGGAAGGTAGCAGTCAGTATGTTTATTGGGAAACAGAAAACAAAAAGACTTAGATTTCTAAGGAATTTGGGTGGCAAGTGCTTATGGGAACACTGCTTACAACTTCAAATCAACCAAGTCTAGGCAGTGCGGTCCTTGCACATCATTCAAAGCATAGCACCAAGAAAGGAATGCCAAAAGAGAATGTCAGAGACATAGTGGATTTGGGCAGATGATCAAGGGGAAGAAGAACGCCAGTGTCTAGTTTGATAAAGACAGAGAAAGGGCAGGAGGCCTGTACTGGCTGGGTTTGTGTGCCAACTTGACACAGGCTGGAGTTATCACAGAGAGGGGGAGCTTCAGTTGGGGAAGTGCCTCCATGAGATCCAGCTGTGGGGCATTTTCTCAATTAGTGATCAAGGGGGTAGGGCCCCTTGTGGGTGGTGCCATCCCTGGGCTAGAAGTCTTGGGTTCTATAAGAGAGAAGGCTGAGCAATCCAGGAGAAGCAAGCCAGTAAGAAACATCCCTACATGGCCTCTGCATCAGCTCCTGCTTCCTGACCTGCTTGAGTTCCAGTCCTGACTTCCTCTGGTGATCAACAGCAATGTGGAAGTAAGCTGAATAAAACCTTTCCTCCCCAACTTGCTTCTTGGTCATCATGTTTGTGCAGGAATAGACAAGGCCCGTTTTTAAATCCTTTTTTTATAACTTATTTTTATCATTTTAATTATGTGTATGTGGGGGAAGGGGTGGTATGTGCTCATGAATGTAAGTGCCTACAGAGGTCAGATGTGTCAGATCTCTCTGGAGACAGGGTTGCAGGCAGTTGTAAGCCCCCTGATGTACTGCTAGGAACAGTACTCAGGTACCCAGGAAATGCAGTATGTGCTCTTAACCACTGAGCCCCTATTAAAATCTCTTTAAAGTAAAAAGTCTCACCAGTTTCTTACTTTTTGTTGTTTTATGTTCTTGAGACAAAAGTCTCCCTTTACAGTCCGGGCAGTCCTGGAACTGCAGTGTAAGCCAGGCTGGCTTCGAACTTGCAGTCCTTTTGCCTGTCAGGTGCTGGTGTCACAAGGCCTGCTCTGGTACATGCCATTCTTGCCCATGTGTGAACCTATCCTTTCCATAGTTACGCTTTCTCAAAAGCCGCCATTGACTCAATGCCATGAGACCTTACATAATGACATCATAAAAGCCAGGGTCCCCTCTTGGGATCTGACATCTCATTAATAAAAGAATTTCAGAATGGACTGAAACAGAAGCTCAAGAACGTTATTAGAGTTTAAAAGAAACACCCCCAGGGCATGCAAGCTAGACATAGGTAGCTGCCATGAGGAGGAGAATGCAGAAGACAAGTGGAAAAAAAAAATCCCTTGCCATTGAAGTCAGTCCAGAGGTCAGAGACAAGGAGGACAGGTAGACCCATGGTAGGAAGAGGAGCCCCAAATACTAGCAAAAGTATACTTATGTCTGGCCAGCATCTAAAACAAAGGCCAAAAAATGTGCACCTTTCTGATGGCCTCAGAGAGGTGGGTAGACCCAGCCAAACTCAAGGTGACTCCTAGGGACTGTGCTAAGAATTTGGACTGAGAAGATTACAGTATCTTCCTGAAGGACTGCTTCCTGTCTCTTTAGCATGAATTAAGGTGCTACCAGGGGTGGTTCCTCAAGCAGGTGACTGGCCAGGCCCAACAGCAACATTAGGTTCCACCAGGCCGGTCATTCTGCTCTTTTGACTGCACAGTGTTGTTCCCTTAATGAGCCTATAATGCTGCTCTACGGATGGCATGGGTTAGGCTGATCCCTGATTCTGTATCAACTAAGTCTGTTAAAAGACAATAAATATTAGCCATGCAGAACATGCAAAGTCAGTACTCCAGGCATTTACATTAACTAAACACTAAGAGTTCTATCTTGGATAATATCTCTAGTTATTAAGTCAAAGAGTTATGCTTCATAAATGGATTGTGTGGTGGTGTAAGTAGAGCATGATGAATAAAGATGATTTTCTGTGATTATGACTGATGTCAAAGAGCCCCAAATCTTCTTATTCCTTAAGGGAAGAAGAAAACAATAGCAAGATTACACCATCTGCTGTCATTCTGACCAAGGCTGAATTCTGAGGAGACTGACTTCAGGACTCTTACCCCACCCATCCACCATTGTCTGTGGTTGAAGCAAATTGGACCTCAGTAGATGAAGTTCCAGGCCCAAACATGTTTGATTTGAATGATGAAATATTGTAAATGGGTTCTTAACTGACTTCTTCTAAAAGTGGGCTGTCCGGCAAACTGTCTACCTCTCCTCTCTCCCCCACCTTAAACACATGTCCATTTCATTTCCTTAGATTTCCTGCTTAGCCCCAGGAAACAGGAATTTTCCAGACCCGCTAAAAGACAAAAGGTCACAAGGCTAGAATCTGTCTTCGTGGGGATTTCCTTTATTTACTGAATGGTTTAAATGGTTTTCCTGCTTCTGAGTTTTTGTCTTATTATCAGTATAATACGGCTGGCTCAACAGAAATGGAGTACTAGAAAGATACTCTTTAAATATATGCTAGTAATATAGACAGTGCAGAAGCAATAAAAGAATTGCAACTGAAAACATATAATATCCAAATTTATAGGGGAAAGTCATAAATACCTCCAGCAAACACCAGAAACTTGTTATAAACAAATCAGAGAGCAGAGGATACAAGTCAGTGGAAAAACAACTGTCTGGGGGGCACAGAGCGTATTTCTGATTTTAATTTTCTGCAACACACATTCCACACCACTCTAGAAACACATATACCACACACCCATACCTATAGACATATATAACTACATACACCACACACACGCACACACACCACACAGAGAAACCATACATATATCTACTACATATACATACATACCATACACACATACCACATACAAATACCTACGCATAAACCACACATACCATACACATATACCTACCACACTTACACACACACATACCACACACATACATACCACACATACACACCACTTACACATACATATAAACACATACAACACACAGAGACCACACACACATATATCATACCATATATACACAAACACACATATATACCACACACACAATTCTAAAGTTTAAGATAAACTGTGGTTTATCTTAACAGATAGATAGACTATGACCAAAAAAAGGCAATCATATAGACATTGCTTTGGCTACCATTAAATATCAGGACTATTGCTCTTTTAAGGACCAACCATCTGAGCTGGATGATGATGGGTCAGCAGGTAAGCATGATGCCTCTGCTACCCACCAAATAACATTGTTTTGGTCAGCATCATATACAATGATGGGACCCCAGGAGTACACCACCTTTGACATTTTAGCTCTAAAATGCTCTCTTGTTCACACAATGATACAATTAAGTAACACTTTCAGAACACACCCCCACCATTATGCCACACACGACTGCAATTACACAATGACTTGTGGTCTTACTGGATAGATATAAGAAGATTAAAGACCATTTTTTTATCAGCTGGGTTGAAACTTGCTTTCGTTTCATGCAACACTCAAAGTTAAGAGATCTTGATCCTAAAACCTTTAGCACCAGCTACAGATAAACTATACAGGGCAAGCTACGAGAGACAAGGGGCTTAAAGGAAGGGGCTGCAAAACTGTCATTTCCTTTATAAAGTAAAACAAGAGTACATCATAGACCAGCTTCCTGTTTCAGCTCTAATCAGGTACTTGGTGGAGTAAACAACTCAAATTTGTTATTACATAGTTCTGTGGGTTAGAAGTCTGACATGGATCTCAGAGGGCTAAGACCAATGTGGCAGCAGGCCACCCTTTCTTCCCTGGTTCTGATGCAAATTTTGTGGCCTTTTCCAAAAGTCTATCCAGTCCCTAATTCTTGGCTCCCCTCATCTGCCTTCAAGCAGACTGCTCAGGCTATGAGCTCCTTCTCTCCTGGTTCTCTTTCCCGATTAAAAAGTCATCTTTCTGGCTGGTTGTTGTTGGTGGTGGTGGTGCTACTGGTGGTTTGTTTTGCCTTTCTCTTTTCTACTTTTGAAAACTCTTGTTTTTTTAGAGACAGGGTTTCTCTGGATATCCCTGGCTGTCCTGAAACTCACTCTGTAGACCAGGCTGGCCTTGAACTCAGAAATCTTCCTGCCTCTGCCTCCCAAGTGCTGGGATTAAAAGTGTGTGCCACCACTGTCCAGCGACTCTTGTGATTTTAGTGTGAAAACAGGGTCTTTCCCTATTTTTATCTTAAATGATTTGCAACTGTATTTCATCCACACGCCCCCTTAATTTCACTTTGTCACATGACCTAACATAGTTACATAGCAACAACAATGCAAAGACAAGTCAAACTAGATTGGTGGTCACAGAGCAGCCAGTGAAGACCCAGCTCTCAGTTCCTTCAAGACTGACTGCTACACGGCAGTGGTGGAGCATGTCTTTAATTCCAGCACTTGGGAGGCAGAGGCAGGTGGATTGAGGCCAGCCTAGTCTCACAGGACAGCCAGGGCTACACAGAGAAACCCTATGTCAAAAAAACAATAAACAAACAAACAAATAAATAAAAATAAAACTTGACTACTATGTTTCAAGTCCAAGGACTATGAAATAGGCATACTTGGTTGGAAGGAGGTGGGCATTAGTCTGCCTTACTACATTAAAATTTTGCTTTCTTCAAAAAGAAAAAAATAGGGTGAAATCGTCATCTATTACATGGAATTTGGAATGCTGATCCAGTACATCTGGTTTACACCATCGTCTCTGCGTTTATTTGTGAAACTATTCTATTATTTGTAATAATGTGTATGGGTGTAGTCTACTGTGGGTATGCAAACGACCATGCTAGTACTCAATGGAGGCCAGAGGTGACAGGTGCTCCTGGAGCTAGAGTTGCAGGTAGTTGTGAGTCACCCAACACGGATGCTGGAAATTAAACCAAGGTCAACTTTAAGGGAAGTATGTGCTCTTAACTCAGGATTCTCAACCCATGGGTCACCTATGACCATTGGGAAACACAGATATTTATTTTACAGATCATAACAGTAACAAAGTTACAGTTACGAAGTAGCAACAAAAATAATTTTATGGTTGGGAGTCACCACAACATGAGGTACTGTATGAAAGAGTTATAGCATCAGAAAGGCTAAGAATCATTGTCTTTATCAATGAGCCATCTCTCTAGCCTCTCTATGCTTTTGAATTATCAGCTCTTTATACTTAGATCAACCCCATTATTAACAGCATCACACTGAACTGTCTTGAATGTCATAGTCTTTTTTTATATGGGTCAAAACTCATACTGAACCATGAGTTCTGGATTGCAAAAGAGGGTTTATTTTCAAATTTGCTTTATGTCTTTGTCTACCAGTTAAAAAAAACCCCACACACATGCTAACACCTATTAAAATTTTAATTCACCTGAAAAGCTAATCAGGACCACTGTTGTGTAAAGATAAAAAAAAAAAAAAGCATTAACTGCCCAAAGCATGTATTCACAAGGCAAAGTGTACCTTCCTCTTCCCTAACCTGCTCCACGGCAGGCATAACTAATCAACCTGGTATAACTTTAAATCCTCCAGAGAGCTTGTTAGGTAATCAGCATCGGAATGCAATCAGAGTTGGAATGCAAACTGAGCTCTGTTTTCCTTTCTGTGTAGGAAAAACCTACAGGGTGTGGGTGTGGGGGTGTGGGGGTGTGGGGGGGAGATTCTCCCAGGGCCTTCCTAGAGCTGTTGTTATTCTAAAACAAAGCATCATTGCATTTTATAAGAATGCTATGCAAGAAGTCCATGAGCATGGTGGAGAAACCTGGAGAAAGGAAGAAAGCAACAAACAAAGCCCACATACAACCCTACCCTCCAGAAATACACGTTCTGGTGTTTTCTACCAACTGTCTTAACATTTGCCTAGTTCTTGTTCGGCTTTGTTTTTTGATACTGTTTTTTTTCTTTCCAGTTGTGATACGTATTCTGCCAAAAACAACTTAAAAGAGAAAGAGTTTATTTAACTCACAGTTCCAGGTTACAGTCCATCATAACAGTGAAGCTAAACAGCAGGAGCCTGAGAGGGTTGGTCATGTTGCATCTACAGCCAGGAACAGAGAGCAGTGAATGCATACACACTAGCAATTTGCTTGCTTTCTTTACTCTTACAGGGTTCAGGATCTACTACCCAGGGAATGTGCCACCCACAGAGTAGGTCTTCCCACCTCTGTTAAGAGAATGAACACAACCCCCTCTTACACAATCTTCAGAGGCCCATCTCCCAGACAGTTCCAGATTTTTGTCAAGTTAAAAATTAACACTAACCTTCACAATAGTCGTTCATTTGTTCATTCAACATAGTTTCACTGAGCATTCCACTAGGCTTCCGAGGTATAAGGTTAATAAAACAGATAAAAATCTATGCCCACAAAAAGCTCAGATATATGCAAAAACACTTTTAAAAGTCAAATATGGCATATTTTCATATGTATTGTGTGACTGGCTTTTTCTGTCACAGTTTTTGGAAACATAGATCTAATTTTGTCAGGCTCATGTGGTTTTTCACAACAGGCTTGACTGAGCTAAGAGCTAAGATGATTATTATGCGCTACATAAACCTAATTTGACATTGCTTTCTATAATTTGTTGCTGTATGATCAAAAGAAACTCTTCTCCCCCCAAATAGAGAATTTGGTGACTGCTATAGACCACAAAAGCCTACTCAGGACACTAAAGAGAACACTGTTCTGTTCTAATAACCTATAACCACACGTGTCCCAGCAAACCTTAGCAGCTTTAAATTAAAGCTGGGGAGCAAAGGGTTTACTTGGCTTACACTTTCATGTCACTGTTCATGACTGAAGGAAGTCAGGACAGGAACTCAGACAGGGCAGGAACCTGGAGGCAGGAGCTGATGCAGAGGCCATGGAGGGATGCTACTTACTGGTTTGCTCCTCACTGGTTGCTCAGCCTGCTTTCTTTAATACCAAGGATCACCCATAATGAGCAGAACTCTCCCACATAAATCACTAATTAAGAAAATGTCCTACAGGCCAGTTTTAAGGAGGCATTTTATTTATTGAGGTTCCCTCCTCTCTGATTACTAACTTGTGTCAATTTGACTTATCACACAATCGTCCCCTTGTCATCCTGACACACAAACACATCAACTATTAAGCCACCACCTTTCTTTTCTTGTTGATGCCCAAGATCACACACTAATATTGTCATTACAATATAAAACATTTTACAAACTTAAAAAGTTCCAGTCTTTCCAAATTCAAACACTTTTAAACTTAATCTCAACAAAACAAAACAAAACAAAACAAAAACAAAAAAAAACAAAAAACCTCAGTTTCTTTTGAAATCCAAAATCTCTTTTAAAAATTCAGTTATTTAAGTGTGGGCACCTGTAAAATAAAAAGATATGTTAAATACTTCCTTACTTCAAGAGGAAAGAAGCAGAGCACAGTCAAAATATGAACAAAGAGAAAATAAACTTTGTTCGTTTTTTTGTTTTTTGAGACAGGGTTTCTCTGTGTAACCCTGGCTGTCCTGGAACTCACTCTGTAGACCAGGCTGGCCTCAAACTCAGAAATCCACCTGCCTCTGCCTCCCAAGTGCTGGGATTAAAGGTGTGTACCACCACTGCCCGGCGAAACACACACAGCTTGTGTGTGTGTTTACACACAAACTCTTGGTGTGTAAATAACTTGGTATTTAATATTTGGGATCCATTCACAATGTTCTGGGGTCCTCCAGAGGGTTTGGGCCACTTCTCTGGCTCTGCCCTCTGAAACACACACAGCTTGTCTCTAGGCTTTGGCTGGTTCCATTCCACCACTGCTGCTGTTCTTGGTATCTCACAGTATTGACATCTCTGAAGTGCAGGGGTCTATTACTGCAACTAAACTGCACTTTCACCAATACCCTCCCTCACCTGGCCTCTCTTCTGGAACTACAGCCCTGGCACACAGTGCCAAGCCTTAATCTGTTCTCCGTGACTCCTGATGACTTCAAAACTAGTACTGCCAGGGTGACTCTTTCAGCTGCTAGCACAAGGTACAACTTTGACCACAGCTTCTGTGCACCGACTGTGAGGAAATGTTCCTAGAACAACAATGTTCACCTCAATAATGCTGGTCTCTTTCTAACCACCACTAATTTCTCAGCTCCAGATAACTGACATCAATTATCCAAGCAAAACAAAGGTTTCACTTTAGTAGTTCTGGTATCTTGTTAATCACAGCTGATTCTTCAGTTGAAGCTAACCAGAACCCCAGCTTCTTAACTCAAATTAACAAAGGGCCCTATAAAGCCATTAGAGGACCCCTGAACTTTCCCCTGAAATTTTATAAGCCAGGCCCCCATCACCTGCATTTTGCTTAACACTCTTATCTTCCAAGCTCTCACATAAAGCTTGCCAAGCTTTGAACAATTAGTGGCTTTTCTAGCCCAGAGCTCCAAAGTCTTTCCGCAATCCTTCCAAAAACACAGCCATGTCTGTCACAGCAATGTCCTACTATCCTGGTACCAATTTCTGTCTTAGACTTATCATTGCTTGATCAAAGCAAGTTGAGGGAGGAAAGGGTTTATTTGACTTAAATTTCCACATCACTGTTCATCATTGAAGGAAGTCAGGACAGGACAAATAGGACAGGAACCTGGAGACAGACACTGACTGATACAGAGGCCACGGAGAGGAGTGTAGTTAATATTTATTAATAAATCCCAGCTCAGGGTTTCTTTCCACCTTTAGACCATTTATGGTCCCAGATAAGAGACACACAGCCTTTATATTTTTAAGTATGCCTTAGGCAGCACACTAGCTGGGCAGCTGCCTCAATGCATGCTGTTACAATCCATTTCCCTATTGATAACACTGAATTATTACTATTTTCTGTTTCATCTGGGCTGCTCTTAGCTCTGATTGGCCAGACCACAGGGCCAAGTTTTTATTCCTACCCCATGGCGGCTCTTTCTTCCTCTCCCTCTCCTTCCCTCCTCCACATTCTTCTTCATCCATGGCTGCTTCTCCTTCTCCCTTTCCTCCTCATGGTCTCTCTTCTCTCTCCCCACAAGCTCTCAAAAACTCAACCCCACCTATTTCTCTGCCCAACTATTGGCTGCCAGCATCTTTATTCACCAATCAGAATTAACTTGGGGGTGGTTCCCTAAGGCTATGTGTAGATGCCAGATCTTGGAAGCTAGCATTTAGCCTTAAGATAAACAGTAAAAGACAAGATCTCAACAGGGGTGTTGTTCATTTTTGGCTTGTTCAGCCTGCTTTCTTATAAAACCCAGGACCATCGGCCCAAGAGTGGCACCACTCACAATGATGTGGGCCTTCCCACATCAATCACAACTAAGAAAATACTCCCACAGGCTTGCCTGCAGCCCAATCTTATGGTGGCATTTTGTCATTTGAGGCTCCCTTCTCTCTAATGATGCTAGCTCATTTCCAAGTTGACTTAAAACCATCCAGCACAGTTACCAGCTCCTCAGATTCTGGGTTGTCCTTCACTTAGCTGGGCAATGTCTCTTGAGCTTTCTTTCATAGCCAGTTTGAGTTCTGCCACTGGAAGCACGTTGAGTCATTCTTGCTCACGTCTCCATTGATTCTGAATGCTAACTAGAAGTTCCGCGAAAGCTGTGATGTGAAATGTCTACCTACCTACCACGCTGTATGTGTTCTTACAGTGTGGTGGTTGGGTTTGAAAATCCTGGGTGTAAAATCCCTAAGTGCAAGGTACTTCACATTTATGACATAGCCTTTGAGGTCACAAAGGATCAACTTCAACATAGTCACAGGTGTCCAATCCAAGAAGAAACCTGAATTCCACCTTCAGATAGCAGGAGAAAGAGCATCACAGTTTTCAGGGGAGGGTCAAGTGCAGCAACATCTGGGAAATCGTCACCTACTTAGTCCTCCATTTACCTAAATCTGCATGGTTAAAGCCAAAGATGAGAAACCACTCAAACCCAATAACTGAGCAGCTAACGCCTCTCATTCATAGGTGCATACTGTGAAATATTGGTTGATGATAAAACATCTTGAACAAGGTTATTTGAAGCAAATTTGCAGCAAAATTTGCCTGAAGAAACTACATTTCCTGTGTATGAGTTATGAGAATAACTATTAATGTTGGCATATAAAGCTAAAATTTTTCTGACTAATGCTTTAATGTTAGGAAGGTTGGTCAGATAGATTTCAGATAATTGAGGACTTTCTAGGTACCTTGTTAGGAAGAAATACACATCTTATCCTATGCACTTAGTCTTATCAGTAAGGAGGATGGGAGGAGGAGGAAGAAGAGGAGAAAGAGGAGGAGGAGGAGGAGAAGGCAGAGAAAAAAAAAGAGAAGATAAAAAAGGCCAGATTAGAATTTAGAGGAGTTGCTTACTAAGCTCAGTATACTAGGAACTAACTAAGCACATCTTCTACCTATACCATGCTTTAACTGATAAAAATCTACGAAATAGGAGCTATCTGTGCATGGCATTGCTCAACACTTTGAACTTAGCCGATCTCTTCATTTTGAAAAGAAAAGACGAAAAGATGGAACCAATAGAAGAAATTACAAAATTACAAACTGGCAAAGGTGAGCCCTGTTTTGTTCCCTCTTTGCTTCCCATCCCTACCTCCTCAGGCTTTGTAAATCCTACAGTACTCTCCAGATACTGTAAATAAATATACAGACTATATGATAGTAGGTTGAACACCTACCCTTAGAAAAATGGTCTCTGATGATTTACATTGTCAACTTTACACACTCTGGAATCACCTTGGAGATAATCTCTTGGTATTATGGACATTAGGCTAACTGGGGTGAGAGGATTTACCCTAAACGGCAACACCACTCTCTAGAGGCTGGAGACCTGTGCTTCACACAAAGGAGAAGATGAGCCGAATACCGGCAGCATCCATTACGTCTTCCTGACTGTCTAGTTAGGGTTTCCATTGCTGTGAAGAGACACAAGGGCCAAGGCTTACAGTTTCAGAGGTTCAGTTCACTATCATCACAGTGGGAAACATGGCAAAGTAGACCAAGTAGACAGGGTGTTGGAGGAGCTGAGAGTTCTACATCTTGATCCGAAGGCAGCCAGAAGACACTGGACTCTTCCACAATGGGTGGAGCCTGAGCTAACCTCCAAGTTCCACCCCCCATAGTGACATACTTCCTCCAACAAGGCCACACTTCACTTCCTAACAGTACCCACTTTCTATGGGCCAAGCATATTCAAACCACCACACTGACTGTGAACACAATGTGATCAATTGCCTCAAGCTCTGGCAGCCATATTAGACTGTACTCTCAAACTATAAGCCCTTGGGCTAGGAAAACAACAGCCTTCCAGGATCATACAAACTGAGGATTTCATTACTGAGATATCATCTGCTTTCTCCCTATCTTCTAAAATATCTTTTAGAGATATTTTCTTCTCAGAGAAATCCAGAGACTTGGAGAAGAGTCTTGCAGGCCAAACATAATGAACTGATTGGGATGCATTTAATGAAAAATATAAGTGTGGTCATATGCTCCACACTGGTTCCAGGTTAGAGCCAATGCCAGGAGAAGCCACGGCAAGAGGATCAGTCTCTAGAAGAGATATATCTGCACACAAAGGAGATGAGCTGAACACAAAAATGTCAAATGTCATAAAGTTTAGACTGGTTCAAATCCCATTCACATTATTCATCCTTACCTAAACCCAAGGTGGAGGGGAGGGGAGATGGCAGTTTAATCATCTAGTTTAATAGCCAAGGGTCTGCCGGGCAGTGGTGGCACACGCCTTTAATCCCTGCACTTGGGAGGCAGAGGCAGGAGGATTTCTGAGTTTGAGGCCAGCCTGGTCTACAGAGTGAGTTCCAGGACAGCCAGAGCTACACAGAAAAACCCTGTCTCAAAAGACAAAAAAAAAAAAAAAAAAAAAAAAAAAAAAAAAAAAAAAAAAAAAGAGAGAGAGAGAGAGAGAGAGAGAGAGAGAGAGAGAGAGAAGAAAAAAGCCAAGGGTCAGCTGCAGTATGACCTGGTATAGAGTCTTAAGTCATCAAGAGACCTGGTTCCTCAGATTTTTGCTCTACTCACCTTCCTTTATGTTTATTATCATGGATAAATTCTGAAATCTACAGAATTACTTTCTCAACTGCTTTGAATGTGACTCATCAATTCAAAATCCACACCTACCTCCCACCCCCTCTCTCTCTCTCATACACACTTCTCAGCTACTCTGAGCCAGCAGAATATGGTTCTCTGACTGGACAGGCCTAAGTCATATGCTCCACACTGGTTCCAGGTTAGAGCCAATGCCAGGAGAAGCCACGGCAAGAGGATCAGTCTCTAGAAGAGATGGACATGTCTTATAAGAAGAACAGGAATGGATATTGGCCACCAAACACATTAGTTGTTTACCTCAGTGCCCCTGGGGACAATCAGTCTATGCTCCCTATTTGGGCAAGTACAAACATAATTCTACTGAGGTCATTTCTGTCCTTCTTGGTGCCTCTCAAAAGACTATTAAAGGGGATTCAGTGGCCTAGGGACACATCTCCTGTCCACATTCCTTTCCCTCACTCTCAACATCCTACACACACTGTAGTTTTCCCTGTGTCTCACTAAACATAGTACTATCCAGGCCCTACCCACATCCCAACCCTGGCTCACCTTACTTATGGTGCCTGGCTCCCTTTGGACTCATTACTCTCAGCCTTGAACTTTTCTCCATGGTTTCTAAGCTTTCCAGTCTCTCCAGTTTCCCTTCATTGATTCACCCTATCAACATAATGAAGCCCACCAATTTGGCTAAACAGTGGCCCTAGGAGAGATGTGGAGTCAGAAGACTGTGTGGGTAGTAAACACTCGGAATGTCTTTGCCTCCACCTCGGCCATCCAATCATGCTATACACTCTGTAGTTTCAGACTGTGATAAAAATCTGGGATCAGATGAAGCTATAGGTTGGGCAGTGGCAGGACTTGAATTACAATGCTATTGAGGGTAGTGTTGGAGCTTGCCTAGCATGTGTGCCCAAGGCCTTATTTGATCTCTGGACATCACAAAAGACGATGCAAGGAGCAAATAGACATGAAGTAAATGAGTAAGATGGGGAAAGATAAAACTGTTTGTGAAACACACAGAACATTAGATAAGACCCTGCCACTGAAGGAAGCCAAGAACTAAAGAGAAACGGATGGATTCAGAATCCCATGAGGCGTTGCACAGAGAAGGCTCCTTAGGGGTAACCCCTAAGCAGCACACACAAAACAACCACATGGCCAGAAGGTCTGCAGAGTCTCAGAACTTCAAGAGGACAGAGGGAAAGTCTTTCCCTTTTGAAGCCTTCCTGGGTGGTTCTGCTAGAGCAACCAGAATTAAGTAAGGGCTCTGTGAGCGTCTCTTGGCTGAACCTGCTAAGCATCTTTCTGTGAAATGCTTAAGTCAGAAAATGAATCATTGCCAGGAGCATTTTGCTGTTGTAACCACAGTTAATGCAAGTTTCTAATCCTCTGCTCTTCAACTTTGGGGGAGAAATTTGATGCGGAGAGGAGATCAAAGCCAACTTGTTGACTTTCATAAGAGTTCAGGCTGCTTCCCAAGCAACCTCATCCCCCTATCTGTTTTTGGTGTGACTCATCTCTTCTTTGATCCCTTTTCCTTATTCTCTGCCTTCTTTTGGATTACATGGCTACTCCTATGATTCTCTTTCCTCCTTTTGGTGGCCTATTAGCTAAGGCTATTTGTGTGGGTTGGGTTTTGGCGATTGCTTTTAGGTTTATCCTAAACTTACCACAATCTACCTTAAACGACAATGTTTTGATGTATAAGTAGCCCAACAACCTTTTAACAGACTCTTTTCCCCCTGCCACCCACCCCGGGGCTTTTCTGAAGTGTTGTCACACTCTCACTTTATATTTACATTTTATATTATATTATAAACTCTCTAGACAATACATTGTATACATTTTCAGAGCTGTCTTGTTAAACTACCCTTTAAAACTACCTTTGGGGCTGGAGAGATGGCTCAGAGGTTAAGATCCCTGGCTGTTCTTCCAGAGGTCCTAAGTTCAATTCCCAGCAACTACATGGTGGCTCACAACCATCTGTAATGAGATCTGATGTCCTCTTCTGGCCTGCAGACATATATGCAGATAGAACTTTATACATAATAAATAAATCTTTGAAAAAAAAACTACCTTTGAAATCATTTATTTTTATTAATCATTTTATTCCTTTACATTTCAAATGATATCTCCCTTCCCAGTTACCCCTCCACAATGCCATCCCATCCTCCTTCTTCCTCCTCCCCTTTGCATCTATGAGGGTTCTCCTCCATCCACTCACCTAATGCTGCCTCACGACTCTAGCATCCCCCTACACTGGGGCATCAAACCTCCACAGGATCAAGGGCCACCCATTGCTAGATGTGTATCTGGAGCCATGGATTTTATTTTAAAGAAACAAACAAAAAACAATCTTTTTACATTTATCTGCCTCCCCCCTCCCCAATAAATAAGATATTACTCCTTTTGTTAGTACAGGATTCTCCCTAGGATCATTTTCCTCTGGTGAGAAGGAATTGGCTTTTAATCATTGCTTGTACTTCAGTTCATCTGTGATGAATTTTTTTCAGTATTCATGTGAGATTTTTTATCTTCATTTTGAAGGTATTTTCACTGGGTTTTGAAATCTAAGTTGATTACTTTTTTCTTTCAGTATTCTATTTCTATTATGAACTCTGTTAAATTGCTTGCCTTTTTCTTTCTCCCTTCCTTTCTTCCTTCCCTCCTTTCTTCCTTTCTTCCTTCCCTCCTTCCTTCCTTCCTTTCTTCCTTTCTTTCTTTCTTTCTTTCTTTTTTTCTTTTTTTGTTGTTTTCAATACAGGGTTTCTCTGTTAGACCAAACTGACCTTCAACTCAGAGATCCACCTGCCTCTACCTCCTCCTGAGTGCTGGGAATGAAGGCTTGTGCCAGCACCACCCAGCAATTTGTTTCTAACAAGACGTTTGACCTCATTCTTACCTTTCTCTGTTCTGTATGTACTCCACTGATTTGCTGTTCAACTGCTTTTTCAAAGGATTTATTTACTTATTTTTATACAGGTGTGAGTGTTTTGCCTCCACACATATGTGTACCATGTGTGTGCCTAGTACCCGGAAGTCAGGAAAGGCCATCACAACCCCTGGCACTGGAGTTACAGATGGTTGTGAGTTGTGTGGGTACTAGGAACTGAGCCTGGGTCTCCTGCAAGAACCAGTGCTCTTATGCACTGAGCCACTGCCCCAGCCCCTGTCTGGCTGCTTCTTAATAATTTTCATTGTTAATAATTTATATTTCCTAGTGTGCTTCCACAGTTTTTGCTCTTAGAACTTGGCTATTTAGTTTTCGTGCCTTTTGGAAATTTTCTTCTAGTTTATTAATATTTTAGCTGGGGAGTATTAATACTCCCTCTTTGCTAGGGACTCTACATACACACATTAGGTCATTGAAAACTGTCCTACTGATCACTAAAGCTCTACCCATCTTTCTTGGCCTTTCTCCATGCATTTTATTTGGATTGTTTCCACTGCTACATCTTTATTTAACCCTTTATCCTACAGAACTAAGTAGATTATATTTCATCTCAGACATTAGATTTTTCAACTCTACAGGTTTCATTTGGGTTACCTTGTATTTCCCATGCATGCTTAATCCTTTCTCTACCTTTTCTGTCACATGAACATGTGGAAAGTGGTTATCACTGTTAACACCATTTTTACTAATTTCTCTTATTTGTTGACCTGCTTCTATTTATTTACTTTTATCTTCTTGTCATTATAGGTTATATTTTCCTAGTAAATTTTTATTTGATCCCAATCACTCTGAATTCTCTCCCCATATTCCTGAGCTTTGTCCTGAGATGTGGGCCTGCTATTTGGAAATTATTTAATCCTTTCAAGACTGGCTCCTTTTAAGCTTAATTGGGGTTAGCAAAGACTTTGAGAGCTAATTTTGTTCCATTACTAAAGCAATACCTTGTAGTACTCCACCATTGCTCCATGGATCAGAAACCAGCTCCACGCATTAGAATTGTAGGTCATAATCCCATGTGGGGTCACATGACTGAACATGGGAGCTATGAAAAATTGGGTGAGAATCAAAAAGACCTCTGGATGCTTTGCAATTAAAAATTAATTCAAATAAAGTACATAGTGGATCTGAGATGTTTACGGCAGTGTTCATCCATATTGAGAAGGAATTACAATCTCACTAAATCCTTGGTTTTTGAGTACCCAACATGCATTGCACATGTTATCATGTCATGCAGTACCAATGCTGGCTGCCTGACACCTCTGCTCAGAGTCAATTGTATGTTAAAAACTGCAACGTCTTTTCTGTAAATGCAACTGTTTCTGCTTCTAGAGAAACATAATGGTTTAACTGCAGAAAACAAAAACATTTTATATTTTCCCACTATCAAATTAGTTTATCTCTGAGTTGTTTGGGTTAGAATATTTGATTTTTAAATTTGCAATTTAAAGCCATCTGTAGTTCTCAACACTTGGGAGGTAGAGTCAGGCAGATCTTTGTGAGTTCAGGTCAGCCTGGTCTACATAGGACAGTTGTGGCTACATATAGAAACCTTGTCTCAAAAAAGCAAACAAATAACAAAACGTTGCAAATAGAGTTGCAGGCTTGGTTCCATAAAATATTGTTAAATGAGTTCAGTTTGGGATTAAGACAGGATTTTCCACAACTTCAAAAGTAGGTCTCAGTATACTGTCATTTTGATTCTACGTGTTTATGAGAAATAACACTTTCAGCACTGACAATTATAAAATGAAAATATCACTCAACTCTGAAAACTACAGAATAAGCTCCATTTTCTATAATATCAGATATTTATCCCACATTAGCAGTCCATTGCATTGGTATTCAAATTTGCTTTCAACTTCATGGTAATAAGAAGTATATGTATACTGAAGAATTATTTTTAAATAATAGTTTAATTGTTAATAATAAATGATAGACTTGTATACATATTTTATGTACCCATATGCTCATGGTTGTGTAAAAATTGATTTGACAAAATGGGGTCTCAAGCAGAAAAAGTTTGGGGCCTTCGATGAGGAGATGCGTCCAGGCAGCATTTTCAATGCTAGTATTATACCCTGCTAATTTTGGCCATGTTGGTCTTTTTAAATTCTCATTATATCTCTATAGTTCATTGGTGACCTGGGTCTGTATGGTGGTTTGAATAGGAATGGCCCCCACTGATTCATATATTTGAATGCTTAGTTCCTAGGGAGTGCCACTGTTAGAAGGTGGGGCATTGTGGGTTGGAGTAGGCGTGGTCTTGTTGGAGAAATGTGTCACTAGAGGGTAGGCTTTGGTGCCCAGGCTCAGTAGCTCACTGCTGCCTGCAGATCCAGATGTGGAATTCTCTACTCCTTCCCCAACAACATGTCTGCTTGTACCCACCATGCTCCCTGCCATGATGATAATGGACTAAACCTCTAAACCTGTAAGCCAGCCCCAATTATATGTTGTCCTTCATAAGAGTTGCCCTGGTCATGGGGTCTCCTCACAGCAATAGAAATCCTGACTAAGACAGTCTGCCAAGGTTTCATCTTCCTGTTTTCTGTTTTCCCATCAAGTTGGAGTTCCTACAGGGATACCCTCTGTTTATCGTTCCCCAGTAACAACCATTTGTGCTGCCTCAAGGCCAGCCTCTAAGAACCTTTGATTCAGATATTTGCTCCAGTGCCTCTCCTGTACCCGATAAGAATTACTGGTATTTCTGAACAGAAAGCCAAAGTCTTAACTATTTAACATTAGGCAAGGTTCTGGGTTCAATGTCCAGAATTAGAAAGCAAGACGACAACAACAACAAGCAATGTTACCTTCCAGTTCTACTCAAGCAAGTGTGGGGCCTGAGGATTCAAGTTCCTTGGGTGACTTAGAAGCTGCATGGCTCAGGGCCATACTTTAAGAGTCAGTATGTTAAACCACTCATTTAAGAAATACCAATGTTCATCAATGAATTAGCAGTAGCGGGTGAGCCATATCAAGAACCAAGTCAAGAGAAACAGTCCTAAATTTATATACGGTGCTGCTAGGCTCCAGTGGGCAACCCACAGAACAAATTCATCTTCTCCTACAGGCAAATCCAGGAAATCAACTCCTTAGAAACCATAGAGACCAATGTCTTCTAAATTATGATTTTATTTTTCAGTAGAAAACTATGGGATGATTTGGGGATCTGTATGTTATCCTTATACAGATTCCACGCTAATCATCTCTGTTTCCTTCCAGTTGTGGTATAGGAAGCTTGTTTTGTCCTCAGCCTCCCTCTGGCTACACTAGACCATGATGGGATCAGCCTGTTTCCAGACCAGGAACCCAAGAGGTGAGCATAGATATGGATCAGGATCTGCTCATGCCCTGGGTAGCATTAGAGGAGTCAAACAACTGGGAGATACACTTTAAAGTTAGTTCCCCAAATTTGGCAGGAAACTGGATCTATAAGCAAGTGCATACATCCATAAAAGCATATAAAATGATCTATGAGCTATTTTAATAAGAGATAAAATTTGAAATAAGACATGATGTTTGCAACTGCTGACTGAAACATAAAGATGCAAAATCGATCATCAGTGGGAGGAGAGGACCTCGGCCCTGTGAAGGTTCTATGCCCCAGTGTAGGGGAATGCCGGGGCCAGAAAATGGGAGAGGGCGGGGTGGCAGGCATGGGGAGGGGGGAGGCAACAGGGGTTTGTTTTTGTTTGTTTTTTTGTTTTTTGGAGGGGAAACTGGGAAAGGAGAAATTCGCATGTAAATAAAGAAAATATCTAAAATAAAAAAAAAAAAAAAAAAAAAAAAAAAAAAAAAAAAAAAAAAAAAAGATGCAGCCAGAATTCTAGAGAAGTGTCAATGCAAAGTTACGGACAGTAAATATGCTCAAGTAGGAAATAATATTTCATCTAGAGCTCAAAGGAGAAATTTTGTTACACATTCTGATACTGATATTGAATTGACCATATCCCATGGAGATACTTGACCCTGAACTCAATCCCTCATAAGGAAAAAAAAAATCAGAGAAATAAACTTCATGTGTCAGGATACATGGAAGTTACAAAGGGCAAGTGATGTCATTCAAAATGACCCTTTTTGTGAATCTGATCTCATGTTGTCCCATCACTCTTTCCAATTCTACTTTACGACTTCTCTTTCCTAATTAACAAATTCTACCCAGCATCCCCTATGTGCCAGGTGGTATGATAGCTGTAGTAATAGCCAATGTGAAGAACAGGACCCCACCTTTCAGGAGCTTCCAGCCAGCCTTTGGTTTAACCTGCATCTTTTTCCAGGAGAGAACTACTGGGAACTTCTGTGGCCTGACAGGCCCCATCCCCTGCTAAAATGTCTCCCCTAGAAGGGTGGATTTGATCACTTTTATTCACCTTTGTGTTTGTGAAACACATCTACTGATTAAGTGTAAGCTTGAAAACAACCTAGATGTTGACATGTAGGAGAAAATCTAAACAAGGAATGAGCTAACATCATGAACTATTTAGCAGCAATAGAAGAATTAATAGTTAAAAAGGTCTAAGGGACTAACTAGCATATCCTGGAGTTGACCTTCTCGGTCTTCATACTAAGTATTCTCTCCATTTGGGATGGCATTTTCTCCCTTCACTAGTGATGCCCCTATCACAATAAAGCTCACTTGGAACATCTCATCGTTTAACCAATGCTAAGATGTTCATGTTTCTGCGTTTGGAACGTAGGAAATTGCCACGCCTAAGCCTCCATATTTACTCTCAGGGCTCCCAGGCAGACTGCAAGCAGCAGTCATCTGTCTTAGACTGCGAAGATTTCTTCGCAAGCTGGGGAGGACCACTGTTCCCATTTGAATGGCTGGAGGACGTGATAGTTTTCTTCAGAACAGAACCAGGCCCAAAGGTGATGAATAAACACTTCAGTTTCTTTGCCGCTCAGGCAGAGTAGCTCTCCCACTGTGTCAACATCACTTCCTGGTTCCCTAAGGGATTAAACTCACAGTTACAGTTATGGAAATGGCTTCTCAATGGTTCTTTAGGCCAACCGTCTCTTATTGTGCACTTCCGGATAATGTTACCTTCCCACACTCTGCAAACCAAACGCCTTCTTCATCTGGGCAACCTTTCCCCTGTTACGACAATCCCCAAACTGCGTCGCAGTCTTCTGTGACTGCCTTGGCGCTCCTCAACAAACTACACACTCTAAAGAGGGAACACGTAACTGCTCCATTTCTCAGAGCCTAACAATGGCTCTCTCGTACAGCAAGCACTTGGAAAAGACTAGATGTGGGTGGGCAAGATGGCTGAAGGGGTAAGAAGTGCTTGCTATTTAATCCCAGAGACCCAAGTGTGGTCCCGGAACCAAAGTAAAAGAGACGACTGACACCACTCGGTTGATTCTGACTGCTTCATGTGCATGGTGGAATGTGCGCTCCCGCACATATAAACACTGGTAATGATGATGAGAATAAATAACGTTTTAAAAAGAAAAAAAAAAACCCTAGATTTAATCAAATTGAGAATTTTTAAAAGAAAACCAACTTGCACCTCTCACACCCAAATGAATAGCTGTGTCTTCTATGGCACTGAGTAAATCAAATTATCAAAGCAAGGTTTTATGTACTGTAATTCTATACAAGTTCAGAAAAGTCATAAGCTGCTCTCCCAAGTTTAAATTGAGGCTTTAAGTTGAAACAACAATATTCCAAACATGCTTTAGCATTTTCCATCTGGGATCTAAAGAGACCAACGCTGGCTCGCATCTCAAATCCTTACCATGGGTATTGAGGTCTCTCTTTCCAACTTCATCGTTCATTGTGTTTCTCTGCTGTGATAGGGTTGTGCAATCTTCCAGTAAATAAAATTCCCTACATGTGTTTAAAACAAACACACAATACCACAGGTTTTTTATTTCATTAGATAAATAGCCACGTTTTAATATGAACAATGAGAGAAATGATACAAGTAAAAATTTTACATCTTAAACTTCTCTCCCTTTCCAATATTACTATATTATCTCAGAATCACCATTAAGAAAATTTATTCAAACACATAGGACTTTGTGCGCATGATCGAGTTGGAATAATGTCTTAGATGCCCTTGAAATTTGTTCTTAGCAGTTAATCCTGTGGCTTATGTCTTAAAGACAGTTGTCTATGAAAACTCAAAAAGCAGGGTATTATTAACTTTATGCTACTAAAATCATAGGTAGATGAATCATAGGCATTACTCATGAAATTATACAAGTAATATTTTTCAGTATTTTGGATGTATCTGTGTGTATGAGCATTTTGCCTGCATGTATGCATGTGTGCCGTATGCATGCCTAATACCCATGGAGAATAGAAGAGAAGGTTGGAAGACTAGAACTTGAGTGACAGATGCTTGTGAACCACCACATGGGTGCTGAGACCTGAACCTGTGTCCTCTGCAAGGCAGCCAGCCCTCTTAACTCCAGAGCCATCACTCAAGCACACAAAAAATATTTTTGGTAAAATAAACAAACAAAAAAACCAAACCACCCAAAACTTTCTGATTAAGAGAAAAGCACAACTAAAATTAAAAAAAAAAAAAATTCAGACCTTGTGTACTTCTTAAATTGCAGATTTGCAAGTTGAATACAGAATGTGAAACATGAAGGCAAGTGATCTACCCAACCCTGTATGTATATATATGTACATATATATGTATGTATATATGCATATATATGTGTGTATATACATATATATGTACATATATGTATATATACATATGTATGTACATATATATGAATGAAATCATGGGTCACATACTTATTTCTTTCAACTATGCTCCACATATACAATTATGCTCGAATTACACTACCTGATGACATTATAACTGCCTTACTTTGTCCTTTACCATGTGCATGCAATGAAACTCCCAACTATGCACTCCTCCAAATATGACTTAAATCATTAAACAAAACATGACTTATATATCAAAATGAGCTATGACATGCATGCTTCTTTCTTTTTTGGTATACCATTGTAACACAAAGACATTGCACACATGTTTTCTTACACCCATTCCCTCTTAAAACACAACTTCCATACTCTAAAGACTAGGTGGAAACATATTTGAGATTCCCTTGAAGCTTAAGTTCCATATGCGACCTATTCTCACCTAGGCCTGTCTACTCTGATATGCATTTAGAGAGCAAGTGAGTAGCATGAAGAGTTGGTCGCAATGCTGGGCAGTGGTGGCGCACGCCTTTAATCCCAGCCCTTGGAAGGCAGAGGCAGGCAGATTTCTGAGTTCAAGGCCAGCCTGGTCTACAGAGTGAGTTCCAGGACAGCCAGGGCTATACAGAGAAACTCTGTCTCAAAAAAACAAAACAAAACAAAACAAAAAAAGAGTTGACCATGACCAAGGACAGCCAGTAGCTAAAGTAGAAGGCCTGTTGTCTAGATCTGGCAGAATAGATAATGCCAGTCTGGCATGCACAGCAGTATCATCCTGGGGCTGGACACTGATTGCTTTCTTCATCTCCCAATGTAGCCCCAACTGGCCTAGAACTTGCTATGTAGACCAGGCTGACCTAGAACTCACACAGATCTGCATGTTTCTGCTTCTTAAGTGCTGAGGTTAAGAGTGTGACACCCTGCCTTATCCACCATTTGCTTTCTTATATACAATAATTCCATGACTGGTGGATTCATGAAATCATATGTCCTTATCCAAAAACACAGGAACATAATATATAATTGGTACTACTAGTTAAACTGTAGAATTTTAAAGCTAAGTAGAACCTTAGTAATAAACTCTACTTAAATTAATCTCAAACCAAGACGATAACTTAACAAAGCTTCTGTAAACGGAGGCAGAGGCTAAACAGCATATGGTCCTCTTATTCTGGCTCTACATAAAGAATTTATAGCATCCTTATGCCCAAAGAGGAGGTAAGACAAATGGCCAGCCAGCTATGCTCCCCGTGACACTTGGGCATTTTTTTGTGTTAGCCTAATGTGTTCATCTGTTTTCTTGCTGGCTTTAGTCAGAGGAGAGATGGAATCTAATGCCTTTGTAGTGAGTTTACTTTCCTTTTTCCATCCACCTCATCCCTCACCTCCACAGCACATGCCCTATTTCGACACCTGCTCCCCTGTCTAAAGCCTACCTAGACTGCTGCATGGCACCAGTGCCCTTGGGCTTCATTGCTATATAGAGCATCATGTAGAGGTCTCTGTAGGATGTAGGTCTATGGCCCAGTTCCCAAGAAGCTAGAGCTCTACAATAAGTTCTCTGAGCTAAGAAGAACCTAACTCTTTTTTTTTCCAAGTTCTTCTAGTTTGACATCAAAGAACCATTGTTGAAAGGATTTAATAGTGGAAAGAATGTGGTACTGGATCCAAACTGGACTTAAATCCCTGCCCTGCCCCTTATTTACTATGTGAACTCAGAGAAGATATTTAAATCTCACCTTTTATGTAAAATAATAAACTTGCAAGACCACAGGAAGAACCATGAAAACATTCCTACAATGCTGGACATGCAAAACAGCCATTTAAAGTATCTTTATTGTCATTTTATTGAAATATTGTTGGCTTGAGGAACAGCCAGTAGTGACTTTTGGTCCTTTCTCATTTATGATTTTACAGCTGATGAAGTAGGTCATAAGAGGGTTTCAAGATAGCCCTACACCCTCTCACAGAAGACCCATCTGGCTTTGGACTCCATTGCCATGTGTTACATGTTGTGTGGAGGCTTCCAGAGGCCCAGGGAGTTATAAAGGAGATCATTGTTAAAGGTTTTGCTCTTGTCATTCATGTTCCTCTCTTGGGAGTGTGTTAGTTATTAGAAAATTAGGTTCCTGATTTTTAAAAACAAGCCCAGGTTAGGATCTCCTCCCTCCCCTCCCCCTCTCCCTCTCCCGCCCTCCCTCTTCCTCCCCCAACTCTCTCTTACCTTCTCTAACCCTTACCCCTCTGCAGAAGAACCCTTTGCCTTGGAATCCCAGCCTCCAAACCTGTGAGAAATTCATCTTTGTGTTGTCTTGTCTTTGGTTGTTGTTGTTGTTGTTTATAAATTACTATGCCTTGGACATCCTGATACAAAAGCAGAGAACAGACAAAGCCAATTCCACCCTTGAGATCCAGTGCTGTTGATCTTCCTACAGGGCTTCAAGCTGTGTAAATGAAGTGAAAGTGTGGACAGGAAATAAAAAAAATCTGAGTATGCCAACTTATAGAATTGAAAATAGTGGTCTGGTGGTGGTGGTATCACCAATCCTAGCACTCAGGAGGCAGAGGTAGGGGAATCTCTGAGTTCGAGGCCAGCCTGGTCTACAGAGTAAGTTCCAGAACAGCCAGGGCTACACAGAGAATCCCTGTCTCAAAAAAAACCAAAAACAACAGCAACAGAACTAACAAACAAAAAAATCCCCATGAAAAGAATTGGGAATGGGAATTACATCATTCTACACCAGCCGTTCTCAGTCGGGATAGCATCCTCATGGTGGGGGAGGGGGGTGTCACATATCAGATATTTACATTACAGTTCATAACAGTAACAAAACTACAGTTGTGAAGTAGCAACAACATAACTTTACAGTTAGGGGTCACCAAAACAGGAAGAACTGTGTTAAAAGGTCCCAGCATTAGGAAGGTTGAGGACTACTGTCCTACATGCTTTTTGGAACACTGTAGTCTAATAACATTAAAGTAAACTCTAAGCCTGTAGCTCTTTTAAGCACATAATTGCATGATTTATAGGAGGTTTTTTTAAAGCATGAACCTTTCCCCCACAGCTCAACACTTTCTTATGATGTGCGAGCTGAAGAGATATGATGGATTTTATGTTCTATTACAAGGAAAGGTTCATTTTACAAATGACTTTTAATCCCATGTGTGAGGATTGCGCAAAAAATCCCTACAGGCATATGCCCTAGACAATACAGTACCTATTAATTACATAATTCTTTATTGTTTCTAAAATTGAGTCAACTTTCCCTACCTCTTTTCCCACAGAAACACCATACATGCGTGTGTGTATGTGTGTGTGTGTGTGTGTGTGTGTGTGTGTGTGTGTGTGTATGTGTGCGCACATGCGCGCACACACACATACACACACACACCCCTTTAGTGGACATTTTCATGAGGTTCTCTCTGGACTTTGTTTCAGTGGCCCAGATAAATGAAAGTCCCATTACCTACATTTAAAATGAAACATATACTTATAAGCTAATTTTAAAATCCTGAGTTATACTGATTTTTCTAGCATTTTCCTGAGTGGGGAAAAATACTTTTTTGTGATAAGACTTATTGTGCAGTCTAAAAAATTTTTTTCTTAAATATTGGTAGATGAATGAATATATTTTTATTTAATCTTAGCATGAACAAAAAATATAGTATTAAAGAAAATAAAGTTTTTCTTTTCCCCTGGCTATTTGGAGCTGGACAGATGACTCAGAGATTAAAAATTACTGGCTGCTGCTGTTCTAGAGGACTTGCATTTGATTTCTAGAACCCACATGGTGGCTCATAACCATCTATAACTCTGGTTCCAGAGGATCCAACACTCTCTTCTTGGCCTCTGTGGGTACCAGGCACGCATGTGGTACATAGATATTCATGCAGCCCAAACACCCATAAGTAAAGTAAATTAAGTAAAATGTCCCTGGAGTTTCTAGTAATAAGTAAGATAATAATTATTTGCTATGTTTTCCTCACAGCACAAATCTTTTAGGACAAGGCGTACATTTCCCAGTGGCTGGAATTTATTCCCATGTCTCATTAGAACAGTATTTAAAGACCGGCATTACACGTGTGTGAAACTTCAGAAGAATGTGTACATTCAATCATATATTTACTCAATGTGGTTAAAGAGCAAGAGAGTCGATTAGAGGAAAGGGTGAAAAACTACAACTAGTTTGGTAGCTAGGAACTCTGTGATGGCCACAACAAGGGACCCAGGGTCTCCCCCAAGGTTGCTGAAGCATTAGCCAGGAATTCAGACATTTTATCAGCACTAGCGGGTCTTTCAAGCTCAGTCTTGCTTTTGTTGACTAAAGGCTTCAATTTCTCAACCTCCGTTGGCCAGGGGTCTTCGTTCCTCACTACGTGAACCCTCCTTAGGGCACCTAAGCGTCTTCCTAACATGGATGATCATCTCCCCTATACCACATGAGAGAAGCATGGCCAATCACAAAGCAAGACAAGGCATCATTAAGGCGTCACTAAGTCCAGTGTTAATGTACCTCTTAGTACCCTTTCCTTCTTTTTAACTAAACATTTCAGGGGGTTGGGGGGGGGGACTGGCCATGCCCAAAGAAAGGCATTTGTGTCTACCATATTGGTAAGGCACATTGAGTGTGTTCAGATGTGTTTCTGTCAGCCATCTTTATGATGCAGGCTGACCATGCCCAAGAGTGTTCTTGTCTGCCATTTTAACCTTCTGAATATGTGCTCCATGCCAGTCAGCTAAGCATACCCAAAAATGTGTTTTCTAACTTCCCTGTTTAAACTATGACCTTAAACTGAGGAAGTTTAGGATGGTGACTATCTTATCACTCTCTTCCATGTGAGTGTATATAGGCTATCTGAATAAAATCCCCACCCTTCCTCTATTGAGGAACGGTGGTTTGAATGAGATGAGGGTGTGGAGTTGCCTTCTCACACATGTGGAGCTAGAAGAACTCAATTATAGCAGCAACAACAACAACAACAACAACAAAGTAGGCACAGAGCTAGGAAAGCCGGGGAACCGGGCATAAAAATCATGGTAAGAAAAGATAATGATACAAAAGGAGATTTGTGTCCACTGATGAGAGCAAGTTAGAAAAAGAATCCCAGATGAGGGAACAGGAGTCTGTGGAAGATTTAAAAACACACAGCCATGACAAGCACCAATAATGAGATTCTCTGCTCTCAGAATTTAAACATGGGGAACATGTTTCGTGTCAGAAAGTGCCTCAGAGAGCATCACCACGTCCAGCAGGAACACATTAAAATCCCCACCATTGCTGCCCGACTTCAGCCAAAGAGCAGCTGTGCTTGTCTTCCGTGTTGTCCATCAGCAAAAAGAGAATGTTCTGCTGTGTTTAGTACGGATTTAAAAACTCCTTTCCACCTAGTCTAGGTGGCTCCTAGGAAAGAAGGCTCTGCCTTAAAATAAAGAGGCTTTGGGTTTCTAGTCACAGCCATTTGATTGACAGCTTTTGAGGAAAGGTGTTAAGAAATGGAAACAATTCGACTATTTGAAAAATCTAAGCTTCAGGCACAAGGTTCTAAAGAAACTCAGCCTTGGTTCAAGTTGCCTCAGGACACTGTCCTTAACACAGAATTTTGACTGAAGATTGGTTCCAGATATGGAAGGATCTGTTACACAGGCACTGTGTGTTTTGAGTGTAGAAAATGAAAACTCCTTCTAGACATTTTTTAAACCTTCCATTTTGCCTTCAAGGTTGAAAAGGTCAGACAGACAAGAACTATGTGGCAGTTAAGTAGGACTTATTCTTGCCCACAAAGGCAAATTTTTCCAACTAGCCCTTCTCTAGGCATATAAATCTCTTTCTACTAAATTCTCCTACTTGTTTTAGAGAATACTTAATAGATCTCTACTTCAAAACCTTTAAAAAGGCATCCTGACTGGCTAGCAGAAGACATAAAAAGGATTTTATGATATTCATTCCTAATATAACAATCATTTAGTGAGTATTTACTTTGGGCCAGGTGCTATGCTTGGTATTTTACATATGGCAAATGACTTGTTCTCTTATAAGGTGGATAGTATTATCCTATAGACATGGTGATTTGAATAAGAATGGCCTCCATAAGCTCACATGTTTGAGTGTTTAGTCATGAGGAAGAGGCACTGTTTGAGAAGGATTAGGAGGTGTGGCCTTGTTGGAAGAAGTATGTCACTGGGGCTGATTTCATGGTTAGGGATCATCACAACATGAGGGACTGTAGTAAACAGTTGCAGCATTGGGAAGATTGAGAACCACTGCCTAGGAAGCTGTTTCAGAACCAAGTTGGCATTCTGCGGAGCTGAATGTTGAAACCACATGTTCTACTCAAAAGCCACACCTCTTCTTACCACCATTTCTGTTTCAAAAGCTAAAAGAATTTATTCACGTTCACAACTGAAATTCAAAGTTTAAAAATCTAAATAGATGATACCTTAAAATATTTATAATTAAATACAAATATATTTTTTTAAAAAAAAAAACAATGTACACCAGTCCCAGATTTACTGAAATATATTCAGAGACAACAAAACTACATTTATCTTAGGGTTTCTATTTCTGTGAAAAGATAACACAACTCTTATAAAGAAAAATATTTCATTGGAGCTGGCTTACAGTTCAGAGGTTTAGTCCATTATCATCCTGGCAGAAAGCATAGCAGCACACAGGCAGTTGTGCTGGAGGGGCAGCTGAGAGTTCTACATCTAGGTGGGCAGGCAGCAGGAAGAAAGAGACACAGCAGACCTTGAGCTTCCACAACCTTAAAGTGCACCTCCAATGACACACTTCCTCCAACGGGGACACGCCTACTCCAACAAGGCCACACCTCCTAATAGTGCCCCTCCCTGAGCCTATAGGTCCTGTCTTAGTCAGGGTTTCTATTCCTGCACAAACATCGTGACCAAGAAGCAAGTTGGGGAGGAAAGGGTTTACTCAGCTTACACTTCCACATTGCTGTTATCACCAGGGGAAGTCAGGACTGGAATTCAAGCAGGTCAGGAAGCAGGAGCTGATGCAGAGGCCATGGAGAGATGTTTCTTACTGGCTTGCTTTCCCTGGCTTGCTCAGCCTGCTCTCTTATAGAATCCAAGACTTCCAGCCTAGGGATGGCACCACCCACAAGGGGCAATTGAGAAAATGCCCTACAGCTGGGTCTCATGGAGGCACTTCCCCAACTGAAACTCCCTTCTCTGTGATAACTCCAGCCTATGTCAAGTTGACACACAAAACCAGCCAGTACAATTGACCCCTTGTCAACTTGACACACAAACACATCACTATTAAGCCTCATCCCTTACTTTCTTATTCATCCCCAAGATCTAAAGTCCCACAGTTTTAACATATTAAAAGTTCAATCAATTTAAAATGTTCAATATCTTTTAAAATTCAAAGCCTCTTAACTGTGGGCTCCACTAAAATACATTCTTCCTTCAAGAGGG
>NW_022196910.1:38023305-38034763 GCF_008632895.1 Mastomys coucha
TGCTCTTCATGACCCCTCCGTGCTGTCAAAACCAGTACCACCTGGGTGACTCTTACACATTACCAAGTTCTGCTGCAGCCCAAGGTACAAACTTGGCTATCTCCGGAGCACAGCCTCTTTGTGCTCTCAGAAAACACTTCCCAGAAGATGTCACCTCAGTGATGCTGGTCTCTTTTTAATCACTGCTAATTTCTTAGCTCCCGCTAACCAGCATCAATAGTCCCAGTAATGCAAAGTTTTCACTTTAGTAGTTCTGGTATCTTGTTAATCACAGCTGATACTTCAGCCCCAGCTAACCAGAACCACAGAATCTTCACAATCAAAACATAAGAGTCTTTAATCTTCCCTCTGAAATTTCACAACCCAGGCCTCCATCTTCTGCGCTTTTCTCAACATGATCTTCCAAGCTCCTATACAACATCCCATAGAGCTCTTAACCAATGGCTCTTCTAGCTCAAATTTCCAAAGTCCTTCCACAGTCTTCCCCAAAACATGGTCAGGTTGTCACAGGAATACCCTACTATGCTGGTACCAATTTTGTATTAGTCAGGGTTTCTATTCCTGCACAAACATCATGACCAAGAAGCAAGTCGGGGAGGAAAGGGTTTATTGAGCTTACACTTCCACATGGCTGTTGATCACCAGAGGAAGTCAGGACAGAAACTCAGGCAGGTCAGGAAGCAGGAGCTGATACAGAGGCCATAAGAGATGTTTCTTACTGGCTTGCTTCTCCTGGTTTGCTCAGCCTGCTCTCTTACAGAACCCAAGACCTCCAGCCCAGGGATGTCACCACCCACAAGGGGCAATTGAGAAAATGCCCCACAGCTGGATCTCATGGAGGCACTTCCCCAACTGAAACTCCCTTCTCTGTGATAACTCCAGCCTGTGTCAAGTTGACACACAAAACCAGCCAGTACAGGGCCATTTTCATTCAAACCCACGACAGCTTTCATAAATAGCTTTGCTTCATATGATAGGTTTTGATCTTAGAATATAGGGACAGATAGTTTGACAGAAAGGCAACAGGTCTGGTCTTGAAGCCACTTCCACAAAGAGACTCTAGTTGACCTCAAGAGTAGCAGAAAAAGGACAATCGCTTGCTGAAAAAAAACTTAACAGGAACTACCCTGCTTCCTTCAGTGAAAACAAAGCAGGTAAGTTCCTCAGGTAAGAAGTGCAGCAAGCTATGGTGGTAAAGCAAGCAGATCAGAACTGTGAATGTAAGAATTGCTGGTATTTAGAAAAGCTCACAGCAGGCACCCATGCTTTCAAGCTCCTGCGGCAATCTGGGGGAGATGTCAATCACTACTTGTATTTTCATACAGTACTTGGTGGACAGAGAATCTGGCTGTAATTATGAGCTTATTGTGGACTGAGCCCAGCATACAATATAAAACGGTATCATAAACCAGGCCTGTACTTTGTCATCAGGCATATACCCCAGAGGGGCGTTCCTCAACTTTGCTTCCCCCGACCCGCCCCCAAAAGGGCCTTTGGCAATATAAGCGGGACGTTTTTTTTTTATTGCCGTAATGTGAGGGTACCGGCATCTAGCAGTTAAAGTCATCCTAACCCCCACCAAAAAACTAGCCTGTTAACAATGTGATGTTGCGCCTGGATGAAAGGGGTTATGGATTTGTGATAGAGGGGAGTAGTTTTGGTCTCTGCCTATTGCAGCGGCGGGGAGGTGGGGGGGTCACCACTCTTCAAACACTAATTCTTAGGCCAACCCACTACTGATGACAGAGAAGTGGATCACCAGATGTCCTAGAATACAAACTAGAGAGAAATGACATTATTTTGCTTTTTGTCTAGAACAATAATACGTCACCTCAAGCCCAGATTTTAGGTCCTTTCTGCTATCTTCGCCGTCGGGGCCTCCCTGGGCTTTCCTGACAATTGCAAACAATTGCAAACTGAAACCCGAAGCCTTTTGGCGCCAGGGTTTCTGCGTGGGTTGTGGGTTTCTTCCCCCTCAGCAATGAGTGGTGGGGAAAGCAAAACACTTGGGGAATGAGGTGTTTTCATAACGTCATCTGTTTAGTCTAGATGAGGAATGTGGCTCTTTCACGACAGGAAAGCTGTGGATTCCAGAAGCTGGGATTCTGACCAGAGACTATCCTGCACCGGGGAGTCCTGCACCCCGGAGGCTAACACAAGGCGTTTGCGCAGTAGAGGGTGGCGGGAACCCCCGTGGGGCAACACCGGATCTCGGTGACTCCGGGCCGGTCCTGAGTGCTCAGGAAGCCCCGGGACCGGCGGGTAGGAGCAGCCGGAGACGGTGGGGGACTCCGACGCGCGGGAAGCCGCAGGAAGAGGCGGGATTCCGGTCTTTTGTCTCAGAGCCAGAGCTTGGAACCCGCGGCCGGAGCCCAGCACAGAGCGCCGGGCGGAGACGGTCGCGAAGCCCGAGGGGCGTGGTCGAAGGATGGGCGTGGTTAATTAGACCACGCCCGATAAAAGTCTTTAAAAGCGGGCGCGCGCGCGCTCCCTCCAGCTTCCAGATCCGCCTGCGGCTTCCCTCTGTTCCGACCTCGCTAGCTCCGCCCGCCGCGTGCTCCCGCCTCCCACTCGGGTGAGTCCTAGGAAGCCTGTGGCCCCGCGGTCCCTGTCATCTCCACCCCTGCTCCCGACTGTGCTCCCACCCATCCTCCCACTTCTGCCCCATTGCGGGGTCCGCTAGCACACCTGCTGTCGTCCCCAGGCCATCTCTGCCTTGGGACCTCATGTCCTAGGGGCAGGTAAATCATCCCCTGCGACCTTTAATTTCCCGTCCTGTTCTCTGGGGGAGAGGCGAGCCGGGAGTTTCTCGTGGCAGCCAATGCCTCTTTTTGTAGCCCCAGGCTCCCTCCCAGGGCTGATTCTCGCCTTCGGGTGGGAGGGGGTTAGAGGCTTCGGGACTTCTGTACCCCAAGGGTGTGCATGCCCAGCCCTGCCGACCTTCTCGGGAACTGAGTGGGTGCTCTGGGGTGGTGGGCGTCTCCATAACCCGCTGCGCTCCAATTCTTTTCCTGTGGCGAAACGGAGCTCCTGGCCATCGCCTTTGTTCGGTGGTCTCTGCCCACCAGACACTGAATCTTAAATACAGAAGAAACCATAGTGAAATTCTAGTTGAATATCCCTAGCTTTTCCTGGTGCTTTCTACCTTTAAGGTACAAACAAGGATACAAAATTGCTTGGTTCTGAAATTCTGCAACAGGTCCTAAAACTCACAGTCGGGGGTTCAGAGCTAGATTCTGGTAAAGGCATCTGTGAGGTGGAGGGAGTGCTCTTGAAACTTCTGCCCCTTTGGAAGCCAGGACTTTGAACTTTGTTTACATGGTTACTTTTTGAGTAAACATTTGGTTTGACCTGTTTTGTGTGGGCTGCATACATTTTTACTTCATAAAATGCTTTCAGTACAGGGGGAAAAACATACTGGATGTAGTAATTTTTTAACTTGGGCAGGGAAAATAGTTAAATTATTGATTTTCCTAAGGTGCGCTAAACCTCACCTTACATAAAAACCAAGAATCCAAAAAGAACGAGATTCTTGTACCCAGATTCTTCAAGAAAGATTTAAATGGTAGATTTCAAAAGAAAGACTCATACAATCTCAACACTGCATACAAGTGACATTTGGGATCCTATTCTCTGCCATTCCCTTGTAATTGTTACTGATAATTCCTTCACTACTTCTCAAAGCTTTTTGACTCTGCTTTTTACAGCCAGGTTGCCATAGACATCCCATGAGTCTCTGGAACACTGTTTGCTTAGTTATCTTGAATAAGTTTGGAGCACACCTCAGTACTTGTCAACTGAATAAAGAAGGAGAGAACAGACAAGGTGCCGTTGTGGGGAGCAGTAGATATTCATTAACAGATTTTAGCCAACTTTTTTTTTTTTATATACACCATAAATTGTTAACAGATTCCTCCCAATCTTGTTTTGAAATTTTTGGCTGATTTGGAATATACTCAAGACCATACTCAAATCGGTACTAATTGGAGGACCTTCCTGGTGAAGCTGCACAATCTTGGACCTAGGGGAAATTGTATCTTTATTAAAAGATAGCATAAACTTTGGTATCAAGTAGGGGGCCAGGATACTAGGTATAACCCTGTCAATACATAGCTATGGAGAGCTCACGCCCTTTTCATTTTCTTTATATTACAAATGAGATGGATGAATGAAATGGAGAGAGGGAGCCCTCTAAGGGAGAGGAGGCGTAGTGTGGGGAGGGCAGAAATCAAGTCTGGAGTGTGACTCCCAAGTGTGTACCCTTTGGTTTGGTGCCCCTAACACGCTAACACTCAGTCACTTCCTCTTATGAAATAGGTCTAATAGCATCCTTGCTGGGGGTTGGGGTGTGTGTAAGGAATGCATAATAAGTACAAGGTGCAACCTTAGGGATATGTATATGGTGGATGCCTTGTGATTTTTAGACCACATCCTGCGTTTTCTGAATCTCGAAGTGAAATGGTTCTTGGTAGAAGTCTTCCCAGAGAGAGGAGACTTCCACTTGAACATCTCCCAGTCCTTCCTTCCATCCGCAGACCTTCAGAGGTTTCTTCAGGACTCCATCACTGCCTAGACTGGTATTTGCTTGCCACCTCCTGGGTTCTGTCATTTGGATAACACCTAGGGAATCCTGTTTTGTGTGTCCCAGGCCTTTTTACAGGCCTGTGAAGTATCTGGATCTCTGCTCCAAACCTGTTGCTTTTTGTTGTGTGTTGTTTATAGTACTGGGATTGAACCCAGGACCTTGTGAATACTAAGCAAGGACTCTGAATGGAGCCACAATCAGCCCTTTTTATTTTTTCATTTGGAGACAAGGTTTTGCATTGTTTCCTAGGCTGGCCTTGGACTTTAGATCACCCCATCAGAGTCTCCTAACTCGCTAAGATTACAGACCTGTGCCTGGTCCAAAATGTCTTTCAATATTTAAGATAGAGCATGTGTGACTGAGTCCCAGATTTAAAGGAGTTGAATTTCTTACATTGAAAGTCAAGATCTAGAGAAGTGTTTCTCATTCCGAATTCTAGGGAAGCAAGGCACGGTTTCTGGCTGTTAAATTTTATTGTTGTAAGCTATAGAGGAAGAACCATGGTGTGTGAATCATTTGCAAAGACTTAGCTGGGCCCGTGCATTTTCAGGAGCTCCTTGTGCCAACAGTACTAATTGCTTTTGGCTAGTAATAAAAGTTCAGACAGATTATGATACAGCAAGGTGCAGGGCCTTGACAGTTAACTGTAGGAAAGGTTTCCTGGTGGCTTCACAAAAGAAAGATGGAGAGAGAATTGAATCTAGTCTAGCCAATACTCCGACTCTTTGCCATAGCCAGAGATGATAGTCCTGCTGCCTCTGGCTAGCAGTGAGCTCTGTTGGTGTTCTAAGTCAAATTGCTCATCTTGTTTTCATAGTTAATATTTACCTGGTTTTCCAGCCATAAAAAATGGGAATCATGGTAAATCCTACTTCAGTTATGAAGACTAAATTAATAAATGACTTAACATAAATGAATATGGTAAATATTACAGGAGTATTTGTAATTATGACTACCTAGTATGTAACAGACACTATTGTAAGGGTGTTTTGCATATATTGTTTAATCTCAGAACCATTTTATGATGTAAATAAGCACTATTTTCATTTTTTTAAAGATTTATTTATTATTATATGGAAGTACACTGTAGCTGTCTTCAGACACACCAGAAGAGGGCGTTAGATCTCATTATGGATGGTTGTGAGCCACCAAGTAGTTGCTGGAATTTAAACTCAGGACCTTTGGAAGAGCAGTCAATGCTCTTAACCACTGAGGCATCTCTCCAGCCCTACTTTCATTTCTAAAATAAGAGCATTAGCAGATAAAATGTTATCAATCTTTATCATTTGCCAAGTAAGCAGGAATCTTGGCATCTAAATCTAGGTTCTCACTTCATGTATAAGAGGGTGAAGATGTTGAATTGTTTGAATAGTCAAGTATCTGGTCATAGTCACAGATTGGGGATTGTTCTGGGATACGTTGGGTCCAGAGATTCCCAAACTTACAGCATAGCTTTGTTTATTACAGAATGTGACTGGCCAGGTATCGCCCACATGCATGTTAAGAGTTTTGCTATCCTCCTGTTGAAGGCATTGTGGTGACGACATGCACATTAGTTAACAGGGATGAAGAGGCCAAAGTCACTCTGTCGAAGGGAGGTTTCTTTCCATGGTGAGCAAAGAGGACAAGGAGGAGCTTCTTGTTGACACGTCACAGTCTGAGTGCACTCACTGTATGGGGGAGACCCAGGTGGGCAGGAATCTAGTCCCGTGCGTGGAACATGGGAATTCAGAGATGGGGAACTCTCAGTGATTTGAATGCTCTCATCCTTTAAAGTCCTTGTGTGTGGGGGGGGGAAGGGGAGAAATCTGGGGAGTTTTAGGGATAGCTTCAATGTGAGACTGATTTGCTGCATTGGAGGTCAGAGATGCCAGTAGGGATACATGGTTGAACTTGGTGCCGTATCCAGGTCAGGAGGTGTTCCTGAAGAAAAGGTGGCCTTAGTGGAGTGGCTGGCTCTTACCCAGGTACTTACACTCGCCATCTCATATCTCAGTTCAAGGTGTCACAGCTCAGAGGTTATGGATTTTGCTAGGGTCACAGGGGTGGGAGCTGGCTTTCAGACCTAAGGACTTCCAATTCTAATTTCCATATTCATTGTGTCAGACCTGGAGTGTCAACAGTCTCATGGTAGTGTGTGCTTCACTGTTCATGGCAGACATTGTTACAGTGATCTTTAGTGTACAACTGGCACTGAGCTTAGGCTTCCTTGAGGGATGCACTGTCATGGAAATATGCAAGATAAAGTCACATCAGTAAAATTAAAACTGGGCTAAAACCATTTACATCGTTTTTGTGTGTGCACGCGTGTTTGCTTGCATGTGTACATTCGTGTGTGTGTGTGTGTGTGTGTGTGTGTGTGTATGTGTGTGTGTGTGTGAGAGAGAGAGAGAGAGACAGAGAGACAGAGAGACAGAGAGACAGAGACAGAGACAGAGAGAGCATGCAATGTAAACACTTTTGTATGGGTGTGGGCATATGCATGTGGAGGCCAGAATGTCAATGTTGGCTGTCTTCCTTGATCCCTGTCTACTTTAATTTCACTTATTTATTTATTGTTTCTTTTTTTTTCCAGCCCTGATTGCTCCGGCCATATTTATTTCATGTATGTGGGTACACTGTCACTGTATTCGACACAGCAGAAGAGGGTATCAGATCCCATTAGAGATGGGTGTGAGCCACCATGTGGTTGCTGGGAATTGAACTCAGGACCTCTGGAAGAGCAGTCAGTGCTCTTAACTGCTGAGCCATTTCTCCAGCCCTATTGTTTGTTTCTTTGTTTAGCTATTTATTTTGGTTTTTCCAAGGAAGAGTTTCTCTGTGTACCACTGGCTGTCCTGGAACTTGCTCTGTAGACCAGGCTGCCCTGAACTCAGAGATCCACCTACCTGTGCCTCCCCGGTGCTGGTGGGCCACCACTGTCAGGCTTTTGTTTATTTATTATTGATAAACAATGACCTGACCCTGCAGCATAACGATTCAGCTCTGATGGCTAGCCAAATGAATTCGAGAGCTCTACCTGTCTTTCTCCTACGTGTTCAGACTGTAAATACACACGCATGCACGCACGCACGCACGCACGCACGCACGCACGCACGCACGCACGCTGCTATGGGCAGTTTTTGTGTCCCTACTGGGGATCTGAAGTTCCCATGAGTTTGTCAGGCACTTTGCAGACTATGCTGTCTCAGCCTTGTTTGCATATTTTTAAAAATCACTTTCTGCATATGGATGTTTTGCTTGCATGAATGTATGTGTCTCACAGGTGTGCTTGGTTCCTAAGGAGTCCAGGAGACTGGTGTAGGTTCACTGGAAGTGGAGTTACAGAAGGCAGTGAGCTGCTGTTTGGGTGCTAGGAACCGAACCCAGGTCTTCTGGAACAGCAGCAAGTGCTTTTAGCCACGGAGTCACTTCTCCTGCCTGCTTATGTATCTTTACCACCAAAGAACACATCCCAAAGAAAGAGACACCCCTCCTTATAACTCTGAGTGTCTCTGTGTGTGTCTGTATGTGTGTGTACATGTGGGAGGATGTCCTTGCCCATGGTTGACAGTGTCTTTTTTTTTTTTAAAGATTTATTAATTTATTATATGTAAGTACATTGTAGCTGTCTTCAGACACACCAGAAGAGGGCGTCAGATCTCATTACAGATGGTTGTGAGCCACCATGTGGTTGCTGGGATTTGAACTTGGGACCTTCGGAAGAGCAGTTGGTGGTCTTAACTGCTGAGCCATCTCCCTCCAGCCATGGTTGACTAAGGGGGTGGCCGGTCCCCCTCAGTTGACAGTGTCTTTAAGCTGTCCATTTTATACTTTTTGAGACGAGGTCTCACCAGACATGGAACTCAGTGCTTTTCATTTGGTTGGTTGTGGTTTTGGCTGGACTGGTTGGCTAGAGAGCCCCTGAGATGCTCCTGCTTGCTACCACCCCTAGCCCTGGGAATACAGAGCATGCCATCAGTCTTACATGGACGCCAGAGATCTGAACTCAGGGCCTTCCTCATTCTTGTGCAGCAAACTCTAGCTCCTAACTCCTTATCTTCAGCTCCCATGTTAGGGCATGATATGTGGCGGCTTATAATGTCTTGTTTGGTGCTGGGGTTGGAATCCAGATCATTAGTCCTGTCTGTGTGACACGGGTGTTCACTGATGTTCATCTTTAACCCCAAAGATATAGTGTCAAATTATGTTTATATTGAGTTCTTTATAAACAACAATTATAGAGCTACCACCTCTCCCCCTGGAGGAACCTACGAACAGAAATTAATTTAGAAGTTGGTCCCTGAATGGGGGAGGGAATGAGGTCAGATGCCATCAAAGGCAAGGGCTAGGAGGATAGAGAGAGAGAGTGGAGTATTTATAATGAAGTTTATGTATTCCTCTGGGCCTGGTGGCATAGGCCTGTAATCCTAGCTATTTTTGAGACTGAAAAGGATCGTCTCCCAGAGCTAAAAGCAGGTTCATGACTAACAGAAGCAACATAGACACCTTAGTATCTCAACATTTTTTTTTAAAGATTTATTTATTTATTTATTTTATTTGTATGAGTACACTGTAGCTGTGCAGATGGCGGTGAGTCATCATGTGGCTGCTGGGAATTGAACTCAGCTCCAGCTCTGCTCACTCCGGGCATAATACACTGTAGCTGTCTTCAGATGCACCAGAAGAGGACGTCAGATCTCATTACGGATGGTTGTGAGCCACCATGTGGTTGCTGGGATCTGAACTCAGGACCTTCGGAAGAGCAGTCAGTGCTCTTACCCACTGAGCCATCTTGCCAGCCCCATATCTCAACATTTTTTAAAAAATAAAAATTAGGCTGGGGTTGTCACCATGGTAGAGCACTTGGCTCTCCAGTGCAAGGCTTGGAGTTCAGGTCTTGGTTCAGGTAACTTGGTTCTGTGTGCACAGAAGCTGAAGAGTGTGAAATTTGGAGACACATTGTCTTTTGAGTGTCTGCTGTCCAAGCACCATCCTAGCAAATTCTGGGAGCTCTGGAAAGAAGGCACTGCTGTCCCAGCTTCTCACCAGGGGAATAGCAGACACTATGTTACACACACCGTGTTAATAACACTGTGTTCGCTACACTTTACTCAGGGCCAGGTGAAGATCTAGCTTTCTTAGAAGGACGCTGATGACCGGTAGCAGGTTACCAGGACATAAAGGGTCCGTTCCTGGCGCTGCTGTGTTTATTGCTCACTGAGAGAAGTAGACTGCATAGGTAGCTGGGGCAGCAGAGGGAAAAAAAATCCTCAGGCTAGCATGAGCTGCAGCCTAGTTTCTGGTTAATGACAGTTTTCAAATACACAGTTTGCCAAGAGCCATTGTTTTAGGGACAGTACCACTAATTTGTATCCTTTAACAAGACACTCGCCCCCAAATGTGGCTCGAGATGAGGCTGGTTTATAAGAATTTTCCCTTTTGAGAGAGTAGACATAGACAGGTTTCTAGGGTAACAAGGAAGGCTTTGATGTGGAAGTGCTGAAGCTGGAAGCACTTAAGTTTAAAATCTGGATTTATTCACAGAGACACCTGAACTCTTAATATTAGATCAGGTGACTTAAACTCCTAAATGGGGACTTGTACACTTAAATGCACAGGTTCATTCCTTTACGGTGCCAAATACTGAACTAGCAGTTTAAGAATGGCTTGGTCTATGGGGCTGGAGAGATGGCTCATTGGTTAAGAGCACTTGCTAATCTTGCAGAGGGCTGGGGTTTAGTTTCCAGGACCCACAGGATGACTCAAAACCAGCTGAAATACCAGTTCCACGAGTCTGTTGACCTCTTCTGGCCTCTACAGGCACTGTACCCAATACATAGAAATGCGTAGACAACCTGCCCAAATATATAAAATAAAAACAAATCTAATATGCGTACACACACACACACACACACAGAATGACTGGACCCCTGTGGTCACTTTGCAGGTCTTATTGGTTCCCTAAAGAGTAAGAACTTCATACCAGTGAATCAGATTTAGCCTCCAGTCACAGCTCAGAAGGGTAGGTCTCTTGGATTTGGGTTGTTGTTTTAGCTTGAGGAGAAGCAAGAAGGGAAAGAAAGGTTCCCCCTATGTATTGACTTGTAAACCAAGCAGTTTAGTCCAGTGCAGTGGGTAAATTCTAGTTCTGGCAGTTACATTGAAAACCCAAGAACAAGACTAAAAGCAGAAAAAGCCCTTGTGTGGCCTACACTGTGTGGAAAGTGGGAATTTATCTGTGCTCTTAACATTCTGTAAGTGAGTGCATGGGCTTTGGTGAAGGCACACAGCGCAGATTGCTTGCTCTATGCAGATCCGTCTGCTCTGATTAACAGCAGCTGCCGCAGAGGAGCAGCGCCAAGGACGCAGAGGAAAAATGAAGCCTTGCATTTCTTAAAAATATGCACCGCGATGCCAAGAGTGACAGAAATGGAAGGTTATCATGTGTTCTCCTGCCAAATCCAGGTCCCATCCATAGGGCTTCAGACTAAATGTGTGAAGTTGAACTTCATTTCTTCAGACAGCCAGTGCTGTAAGTGGGACCGTTGTTATCCGTTTTAATGCTCAGGAAAGATGCTCCTGAGTGACTAATTAGCTAAGCTTTTTGTTTTTAAACTCTGCGGCTCTGCAGCTATGCTATTTGAAGGTTGTTCTCTGGATTTTCTTACAGATGTACGATTTCATCTTTACAGTACCTCTGTAGTGGGAACTACCCTTCCAGGTTTATAAGACAAGCGAAACATTGAAAAAAAAAAAAATCTCAAACCAGCCTGTCTCTTTGCTTTTCTTTCCATCATGGAATGGTTACATGTACAAAACACATAGCAATTGACTATAACTACCTGAAACAGAGAACATAAATCTGACTGAGGCTTTCCTAGTTTTGATTTT
>NW_022196910.1:38034773-38086981 GCF_008632895.1 Mastomys coucha
ACAAAAGCCCTTAAGATGGATGGGACCTTGATGTCTAGATACAAGCCACACAGACTAGTAGCAAGTGTGAGAACACTGAGATGTAGTAGAAGCAGAAAAGCTAAGAACATAGTGAGCAGGATGCCATAGAAGGCCTAGGTATTTCCTAAAAGTAGGCATGTTCACACTTGGCTACAGTGGCAATGCACACCTGCGTAAGAGCAGACTTATAAGTGAATTTATGGTAACTGCTGCCACATTAAAAAAAGGGGACATTTTAACCCCTTAAACAAGTGAAATCCAGACTGCTTTTCACTGGACAGAACAACATAAATGGTCAGTTAAATATGTTTGAGTGTCACTCCAGGACAAGTTGATCTGACCTTGGTCTTGATGGAGCTCTGTTTCCTCATTGAGATTGCTTCAAAGACAGATATCAGGATCAAAAACAAAACAAAACAAAACAAAAAAACAAAGCTGGCTACCAGGATATTAAATTGCCTGTGCTTAATATGGTGGGACCTTGATAACAGTAGTGCTTCCATAGCCAACTGATTACCTATAAGCCTGGTCTTATATGACCTCTGGTCTCCTTAGGGCCCTCCAGCAGAGGCCTTTTACATCCTTGAGTACTGAGGGCAGTCGGTACCAATCACTAATTGTACTTCAAATTGAAGCCAGCGCAGGCTGTTGGAGCTCGTACTCTGTGTCTTGGGTTTATAGTTAGGCTTAAGTTTCAATCAGAGTTTAAACAAAGCAGCACCTGTTTTCACAGAAGGGCATAAGAGATAGACACAACATCAAAAGAGAAAGCTGGGTGGCTTCATGGCAAGCCTCGGAACACTCATAGACCCTTGGAATCCTTTTATGCCTGTCTAGGCAGAAGTAGTTTCTGTTTGCAAACCGATACCCATGACTTGAGTACTAGCTAGTGATTATCAGTCGGGTCGTTGTGTGGTAGACCTTTGTGTGTGTTTATTTCAAGGGACAGGCTCTGATCTCACATGGTTTGAAAATCAAGTTCAGTGGCTCATATACCTAAGGGGTTCAGGAGAAGTTGAGTACAGCCAAATCAGGGGCTCCAAGACTCAGTCAGCACGTCTCTCTTCCGAGTTCTGGCACCACGGGACCTTGGGTTCCAAAGCACAGCTCTGGGCTTCCCTTTCACTGAGCTGGACTGGCCCTGTGAGGTCTTGTGTTCATACCTGGCTGAGAGTTGCCCTGGTGTGAGCGCTTGCTTTGGTCCAGAATGCCTGTTGAAACCCAATCCCCAGGGAGAAAGAGTGCAGCGAATTAAGTTAATTAGTGGATTAATGCCGCTCTAAAAAGGCTCGTGGGAGTGGGTTTCCTTTCTTGCTCTTCTGCCTTGTGTCTCTGGGTTGAAGACACAATCTTAGAAGCAGGGACCAGGGTCCCTCACCAGACACCAAGCCTACCAGCGCCTTGGTCTTGAATTTTACTGCTTTGATAACTCCGAGGAATCCATTTCTGTTCTTTACAGATCATCCATCCCAAATCTGTTACAGCAGCACGAAATAGGCTAAGACCAGCAGAGTCCATGCTTTCAAGCTCTGTGTGGTGATACAGGGATCCTGATGATATGATCAGGCATGAGCCCAGCCTCCTTCAGCATAAACAAGACACCAGATACCCGGATTGTTTCTTAGCAACATTGCAGATATCAGGGCTTTTGAGAAACTCCAGATATATTCTGGTTGGCCAGAGCCCGAGTCTGTGTAGCTCAGCATGTAAGCTTCCTGCCTCAGGGCTGTGGGGCTCATCCTTTCTTGCTATTGCCAAAAAACATGATCTGTCCATAAGCCTACATTGTGCCATGGTGGATCTGTCTGCCCTGCCTCTGTCTCCTGCCCTTTTGCTGACATGTTATTGTGTACCAGGTGTAGGTTTTCCTGAAACAGAAGATGACTACACACACTCATGGTCATTGTGGCGTAGCATTAAGTCTTTGGTGTAGTTGCATTTGCTGTAACATACCTGAGGCTGGGTTACATTATAATGGAGTTTGTTTTGGCTAATAGTTCTGCTGTCCCACGGGTGGTAGTAAATTGGTGTATTTATACATTGAGGATGGGTAGGTACCTTCTAACAGGTCTTTATTGTAAGAATTAATTTACCCCCTCTGTATGTGTAATTGTGGAACCCCCAGGAGCCAGATACTACCACTAGGCTTCCAGCCCCAAATGCTGCTACTTGGAGAAATAAAATTCTGGCATGAGTTTTGGTGAACACTAATGACAGACACTCAAACTCAAGTTTCTAAACGCTTGCCTGAATTTTGGCTTGAACTGGTCATTTCAAATCTCTGTGAGCTAAGAGAGAGGTTTCCTCCACGCTATGCTGGATAAAAGTCTGGGAGGGGGGTAACCAGAAGAGGGACAAAGCATTTTGTATTAATTGTATAAATATTTAGTAAAGTTATTGTCAGGCAACTTAGTAGAGGTCTGGACCCACTTTAATGGTTGTATGGGAAATCACCCCCTTTTAAGGGCAAAGATTGAAGCGTTCTGCTTACCAGAACTTCCAAGTATTCTAATTAGGTCTATATTTCTAAAGGAAATGTCAGCTTTTATAACTAGCCATTTTCTAAAGAGGCAAGGCCACATCCAGAAACTTAGCAGGCAAAGACTGCAAATACCCCTCACAGAAGGGAAGCCTAAAAATCAGTGTTGGGAAAAGAGAGTATTCCACTGTGTTTGTCAGTAGATCCCAGTCAGGGGACCACAGAAACAAGGTCCCTTCTCAGCAGGCTGGCTGGGTGCAGTGGCTCAGGCGGTTGAGAGCGAGCGAGCACTGGCATTCAGAATTGGCCAGTTAAGCTGTCCCAGGAGGCCAGTTTGTTAAGGGGGATTAGTGAATGTTGCCCCTACATCATAGACAGCCTGGGATTTCACATCACATCAGACCATGTTTGGAGGCTGCCCCCACATGCTTTGACAGTCACTGCCAAGGCAGGGACTTGATAGCCTTTTCTGTAGGCCTGCAAACCTGCCGGAGTGGGAAAACCAACTGTTGGAGGGACTAGGGGCTTTGGGGGTTAGTGAAGCGCACAGCAGCTTACTTGGCAGCCATCTGGACAGACGTGTTTGTTGTGACCATGGGGGTTCCGTGCCGTTGTGCTGGCCACAGGAAGCTATGTGAACTGTAACTGGACTATCAGGTACATACAAGTGTGTTCATCGCTCATGTACGTTGTTTAGAATTCAGTGTCTTTGCAGTCACTTAAACATGTAGCAAAAATCTATATTAACTGTAAGCTTTCCCGCTGAGTTTTAACAGGCTCATTAAGAACTGGGTGTAGGAGAGGGCCGTGTCTGCTTCTCCACTCCCGTATTCATTCCTGTGGATTCCAGGGGCTTATTCTGCATTGTACTTTGGTGACCTGTCTCTTCCACTGGATGCAAAGATTCCTTTGTCTTCTAGAAAAAAGAAAAAAGAAAAAAAAAAAAAGCCGGGGTGCTGTCTGAGCCAGTTTCCTAATGAGAACTATAATTTGGGAGTGGAGATGGAGCTATTTTGGAGGAACGCAGGCTTCTGAAAGATGTGGTTTGGGTGGTTCATGAAGAAGCACGATCTGCACGCATGATCTCCTGGGCTGAAGCAGCCCAGCCCGTAGGGAACTCGTAAAACAAGCATCCTATTGCATCCTTTGTTCTGCAGAATGCCTGTCTGGGGCGGTGGAAATAAGTGTGGGGCCTGCGGGAGAACCGTGTACCACGCTGAAGAGGTGCAGTGCGATGGGCGGAGCTTCCACCGCTGCTGCTTTCTGTGCAGTGAGTATGGTCCTCTCCCCCCCACCCCCCCAAAACTGGTCTGTGAAAAGCTCCAGTTTACCTCTTGAAGAAAAAGAACACTAGCTAAGAGTAATGGTTTAAGAATGGCAGGTCGATTTTTTTTTCCTTTTTTTTGTTTTTTTAACTGCTAAGTCATCTCTTCTTCCGAAGGGCGGTTTTTATGTCTTTGATCTTAAGACACTGAGCACTGAGCCAGGGGGAAGACCACCTAGCCCTCAGTTCTGGCAATTTGGCCTTTGCCTTTGTCACCTCTGTGTCCCTGGAACAGTCTGGCACCTACCGAAAGTTTCTGGCACACCCTGTGTGTTTGGCTTGGTTTGGTTAATAAGTTGATCTTTGCCAGTTTTCTCTTTCCAGCTGGGCTCCTTTCTGACATTCTTACACACTAAAGACTGAAGTTCAAAGTCTACAAGCTTGGTTTCTACAGAACCTTCTAATTTGACCTTCTATAATAGTGGTTCTCAACCTTCCAAATACTGCGATCCTTTAATACAGTTCCTTGTGTTATGGTGACCCCCAACCACACAGTTATGATTCATTGCAAACTGTTATGAATCGTAATGTAAATATCTGATATACAGGAGATCTGATATGGGCCATGGGGGTCTCGACCCACAGGTTGAGATTCTCTGCTCTACTGTATTCTTGTTCGTTGCTCATGGCAATTGGAATTCTCAATTTGGAAGAAGAGTATAAGATACCTGGGTCCCTACAGGCATGCTGGGATTATCTTGTCTATTAGGTGTGTGGTGTGGAAGGAAGTAGGGTATAAAACGCTTATCTCTGTGTTCTGAAGAATAAACACCCCATGAGAGAGACAAGAAAAGGAAAAAAAAAAAACCCTTCAGAAGACACATAAGTCATTTCAAAAGCCATAGCCTCATGGCCTGAGAAACTCACCACGAGTCAAACGATAAAACTTTCTTTAATGAAGGATCCATGCATGCAGAGATCTGCCTTATTTATAGGTTATACAGTGAAGAGTACCGTAAACAGCTACATTTTAAACATAAACTTGCTGGGCCAGTGCGTGGTGGCGCACGCCTTTAAACCCAGCACTGAGGAGGCAGAGGCAGGCAGATCTGAGTTTGAGGCCTGGTCTATAGAGAGAGTTCCAGTTAGGTGACACTGAGAAGATATTGAGACCCTGTCTCCAAAAATTTTTACATTAAGATCTAAACTTCAGGATAGAAACTTTCAAATGTAGCTTATCTAGCTTCCATAGCTGCCAGCCTTCAAGCTGTCTGGACTCATGTACAGTATATGTACTTCACAGACAGTAAAAACTAACAAAGCCGTGGTTATAAAAAGTAAAGTTATATTTATTTGTTTATTTATTTATTATATGTAAGTACACTGTAGCTGTCTTCAGACGCACCATATCTCACTACAGATGGTTGTGAGCCACCATGTGGTTGCTGGGATTTGAACCCAGGACCTTCGGAAGAGCAGTTGGTATTCTTAACTGCTGAGCCATCTCTCCAGCTGGAAAAGTATTACACATGCATTTTTTGGTAACTTCATAATGGCCACAGTCCCTCAGATGTGGAAGCACTATTTCTTTTCTAAGGTATTTCTAATTGTTTTTCTTTATGATGTTTTTTAAGGGAATCTGGATTTCAACAGGCACATAACTAAGCAAAATGTTGGAAATCTGAAATGCAAATACTTTAGAAATTGTTCTCATTTTCTTCTGTACCATAACAAAACCAGTGTTTATTTACTAACTATCAGGTTCTTCACTGTCAGCTTTCCTCTTTCCTAATACTTGTCCCCGCTCGCTGTCTGAAGCCTTACCAAGGTAACTCAGGGTCACGCACAAATCCTTGAGAGCTTGATGCAGAGGCTAGGGCTGCGGAGGGAAGAGGGATGGCCACGCGGCAAGCTGTGGTTTTAGACCTGCTGTGGTAACATACATGGGAGTTTTTTGTTTTTGAGGTCTAGGATTTGAACCTAGGGCCTTGTACTTGCTACACAAGTTTTATTAGTGAACCATATCTCCAGCCCTAACATACATGTTTTTGAGAACAGATTTTGTATACATTTAGACTGTGTCAAGGCTTTAAGGACAGGTGGTTAATATCTTTTTAAGGAACTACATTTTAGTATTGAGCCTGAAGTTCAGGTCCATAGTAGCTGCCACTTATTCTTCTAGAGAATACTTTAAGATAGAAGCCCAGTATTTAACTTTATTTTAAACCAGCCAGCCAGATCGTCTTTTGCCTACCTCCCCTCCCTCTTTTTAAGGGGCAAACGTCTTCTCTCTACTCCACTGAGGTTTGCTTTCCAGCTGCCTGATTTGCCACCAGCGAGTTCCCTCACAATGTTTTTTTTTTTTTTTCTTCTCAAGCCAACTTGAAGTTTTAGAAAGTGAAATAATGTCTGGATATAGCATGATGACATTTGGCAGTTTTATGAAGTGGGGTCCGTAGAAATATCTTGTGGTAAGGAATCCATCAAGAAAGAATGCAGTCTCCTTTGAGACAGGGAACATAAATGCTGGCCCAAACCACTTGATGAGTTTCAGACCTACTTATCACCGCCGGGAAAGCTGCTGGGGAGATGGAAGGATGATTTTTCTTTTTTTCATTCTAGACTAGGGATGAAAACTAGAATTTGGATTTATTTATTTATTTATTTTTATTCAGAGGATGCTCTTAGAGGAGAGAGGGCAGCAGAAGCAACTGCCGGGCACTCGCTCGCAGCTCTTTGGTTCTTATCAGGTTGTGATGTAGCAATTTTGGGTGTGACAAGGCAGAAGGAATGAGTGGTAAAAGCCGAAGGGTTTGCAAGCAAGGCATTATTAATTCACTCTTTTAATAGGCACTTCTAAGATTTCCTGCTCTCCTGTCAATAGGCAGATTCTATTTGAATCTCTGATCTTGAAATATTGACATTCTTGGGAAGCAGCTACCATACATACCACAGAGGAAAGCTACTGAATCTTCAGGTGAATGGGCTGGCCAAACAGATGCTGCTCATGGCTTTTGGGAAACATCAGGATAAACTGTAGGACTTAGACAGCCTTTGTCATTTGGAGGCACCACTGTTTTAAGTTAAGATAGCATATACACATACACACACATACATATTGTAACAATGTTTAAAATCTATCTTCCCTGGGGCTTAGTGGTTTGCAGGAAAAATTTAGACAGTACAACAGTGGCAATTCATGATGAAGAGATCTACTGCAAATCCTGCTACGGAAAGAAGTATGGACCAAAAGGCTATGGTTATGGCCAGGGTGCTGGCACGCTCAACATGGACCGTGGTGAGAGACTGGGCATCAAGCCAGAGAGGTGAGAGAATATTTGTTACCCTCTTAAAAGCCGGCAGAACAGTTGCTGTCGCTCAGGCACCAGGAGCCTGCATATGTAGCTTAAACTAAGCAAGCAAGATGTAATGTAACTTCTACTAAACACTCATATGACCACTACGACGTTCTGTAATGTCAAAATACTGACAGTTTTATATTTGAAATGTTAGTAATTATTGCAGGGACTTCTAGCTCTGGCTGTATAGCATTTTAATGGGTATCAGGAAAACATAAGTCTCAAGGAACACTTAAATTATCATCCCATAGCACTTTGGAGATCAAATATCTTGAACTAAGTGTCTGAATTCTGAGATGCTTCTTGTATGCAATTAAGCCGTCCACAGAAAGGCCTTATTCACTGTTTCCTTGGGAAATTACGGTCCTTCAACTTAGAAATTAAAACAGTTTCCTGCTTCTGATGACCTGAGGGACAAATGTGAAGCTGTGTCTTCAGTTCTGATTCTAAAGGCCCAGAGTGTTAATCCGCTCAAGTTACCTAATGCTTCCTTCCCATGCTCAGGAAGTTCATTTGGAATGTCCTCTACTTCCTTCTTTCTTTTTTCCCTGTCCAGAAACAGCCAATATAGCCCTAGTGGACACTGTTGAAATGTACTATACTTTTCATGTTCTCCCTTTAAGTGCGTCCCTGATTCCAAAGGTTTAATTTCAAATTTTTCCAAGTACACATTACCTCCAAATCTTCCCATCAATGAAAACTAAATTCACCAGACCCCAAAAGTCAGTGATTGTAGCCAGAACTGGAAAATCCCACTGACAAAGGAAGCTACTCTTTCTGCCCTGTCCCCACCTTCCCAGCAGTAGGCAAGCTCTGTGTGCACACCCTGTGTGCATCGGTAATCCTGTGTGCTCCTTCTGGCTCGACCCTGTTCTGACCTTCCGCTGGGACCAGGTCTTCTTTAGGACTCAAAACCACGGCCTATCTTTTAATACACAGATTAAAGAGTTTCACAAGGGGCTCCTTGAGAGGTGGCACTGAGGTCATTCATCCCATCAGCAAGGTGTTTGTAACATCTGAGCCTCCATTTTTAAATCTGTAATATGAAGAATCCATACCCTGTGAAGTTGTTAAAAAGCCAGGGGGTTGTGATCTCTGTCAAGTTCTTAATGACATACTGGGAACTTTTTTTCTTAGGACTCTAATCTTCTAAGTGTTAGATGTCATTTTTGAAAGTTTTTAAAGATCTTATCAGTAGGCTTGGGAATGTTTTGAACATACACCAGTGTTAGGTACAACTAAAGAAACACTGTGAATTCATACTTTTAGAGTCAGCTACATGCAACTCAGCAATGACACCAAGACAGCAATCTAGCCAACAATTCATGGAGAAAACTCCTTTGTGACTCAAACACAGGGTGAAGAGAAGTGAAAGGGCAGCAAAGTCTTTGAAAAATTACTTAACAACAACAAAAAAAAATCAGCATTTTTATATTAAGATTTACTTATGTGAGTATTTTAACAGGTATTATACAGTGCAGAGTTGTCACGTGGCACACCTGCTGACTTCAGGTTCTGAAATGCCCTCAGCCAAGAGGATGCTTTGCATAGTCTAATGTGGCTGCTTATGAGTGAGGGAGATCAATCCCTGTTAAATACGATTGATTCACCCTTGATTCACCCTCGTAACCCGTAAACAGTGATAAAAATACCATCTGGCCACGGGAAACCGTAAAGCAACATAGTTGAGTGACAGGCAGATTTCCAAAAGTAGTTCCCAAGAAGGAAAACAGCTGAGTTACTCTTTACCTGCTAACAATACAGGGAGCCAATCATCTGGAAAACGTGCCTCCCTTCCCTAGCTGTCAACCACTCAAGTCAGCCAATGGTCTGCAGGTATTTTTAACACCAGAATTGTTTACATCTGACTTGGCAGTCTCCTGTGAAACACAAAGCTATGATCAAGTTACATTGCTGTGTCTATGGGGGAGAGAGAACTGTGTAAGTAAGCCAGTGCTAGGGACTTACAAATGCTGTTCACACTTAGAGGGAAAGATACTGAGATTTCAACCTCGGCTTGACTTTTTCTAGTCCTGATGAATCCAGACATAGGCAAAGTTAGTCCAGCCGTGAGTACTTGAGGTGTTTATTTTTTGACAACTTGTGACATGGCCTCCGGACAGCAGTGGAGTTCCGAAGCTCATGTTGGCTTATGAGGACATTTGGAGAAACACTGTCTCATTTTTTTCTCCTTTCCTCCAGTGTTCAACCTCACAGGCCTACAACAAATCCAAACACTTCTAAATTTGCCCAGAAATATGGAGGTGCTGAGAAGTGTTCCAGGTGTGGGGATTCTGTGTATGCTGCTGAGAAGATCATTGGAGCTGGGAAGGTGGGGTGCTGTCTCTAACTGGGAACTCTCTCTTTCTCTCTCTCTCACACACACACACACACACACACACACACACACACACACATGCATACACAGAGAGACACAGACACACACACAGACAGACACACACGCATGCATACACAGACAGACACAGACACACACACAGACATAGACATACACACATATATACACGCATGCATACACAGACAGAGACATGCATACAGACACAGACATGCATACACACACAGACACACACACACACACTGGGAACTGTCACACACACTGGGAACTGTCTCACACACACACACACACACACACATATGCATGCATATACAGACAGAGACATGCATACACACACAGACAGACACGCATACAGATACAGACACACTCATGCACACACACACACACACGCATGCATACACAGACATGCATACACACACACACACACACACACACACACACACACACACACACACACACTTCCCTTTCCCACTTAGGCAATGTGTTCCGGTTTAAGATTAAGCATTTCCAACAGAATTTCCATTGGAATCGTTGGTTTCTGGAAGCAAGAGCCATGCTAACCCGTCATGTTTAAATGAACCTGCTTTCCCTGACAGTGCCAAACTGCCAACAATCTCCTGTGTACAGGTTCTGCAGTATAATCAGGGCCAGGGTACCAGATGATTGTTAGACTTGTGGACCTGGAAACATTACCACTTAATTCCTTCGAGCTGCTTAACTTTGAGCCAGGCAGGTGGCAACATGGACGGAGCAGACTGGGTTGGTGGCAAGGCCAGAGCTGCTCCCAGGCAAGCAGCCCTTTACGGGTAGCTAGGAAGGGAGGACAGAAGGGAGGGTAGCATGAGAAGGTTGCGTGTGCACTGGCTTTCCCAGCCCTTTGCTGCATCTAGATCACAGCAAAGGAAACGGGCCTCTTAAACGTCCTAACACAGCTGTCTCTTCCAGCCCTGGCACAAAAACTGTTTCCGATGTGCCAAGTGTGGGAAGAGTCTGGAGTCTACAACTCTGACTGAGAAAGAAGGTGAAATCTACTGTAAAGGTAAAAAAATCTCATCCCTGCTGTCCATTAGTATCGCCAGAAAAGAAGACACAGTATACTGTTACTGTTTGAAAATGAGACCCAGACATGTTAGGACAGTGATTGCACCCTCCCATTCCCATGTGTGCATAACTCCCACAGGGTTGGGAAGCTGAACAGTAAAGCGCTTATGTAGCACATTCACAAGGCTGAGCCCCATGCTCAGCACTGCGTCCCCAGGTCTTTTGACTTCCTGTTTTAAGCCAGGCCTATGCCCATGTGAGGGTAACACACATAAGGTAGCTGGATTTCACACTTGCAACTCATCAGGATGCTAACTACGCTGCAGTGAGAGTTTCTGGACTTGCTTCAAACAAGGATGCTCATAGCAGAGCACATTTTATATCTTAAACTGAACTCTGGCAGAGCCTCAGTTTGCTTCTAAATTTATGGCCATGTGTTAATGAACTCTGACTAACTCCCTTTCCTTTGTAGGGTGCTACGCAAAGAACTTTGGGCCCAAGGGATTTGGCTACGGTCAAGGAGCGGGGGCCCTTGTTCATGCTCAGTAACGGTGTATACCCAGTAAGCACGACAGAGAATCTCCATTTCCAAAATGCAGATGGCCTTATAGCACTCACTACTGTGACACAGCCAGCACTTGGCACTGTGCATCACACACTGCCTGTGGGGCTGGACTGACAGCACTGCACTCTCCCACCCATTCACTAGCATCTAAGAGCATTCTTCTACATTTGAAATAAAATTTTGTCTTGACTTGGGTACTATCTCTTAATTAACCTTTTGGAGGAGCTGTTGTGATTTTTAGAAGGCGGGAACTTATCTGGTTCCTTCCTCCAGTGAAAACCAGTCTCCTGATTTTTTTTTTTAAAAAAGAATCAGGTTGTTAAAAAGATAATCAACTCCTTTATGCAGTAGGCTAACATGCACTTTGAGAGCTGAACAAGGTTTTAAAAAAACCATTTTTACTTTTGAGATTTTCATGTGTGTGTGTGTGTATATGCCAACAAAACACTTTTTTGAAGGTGTGCTCACTAGCCATTTTCCAGGCTTCCACACCCATACACAAATAGGCAGATCTCTTTAGCCATCAATATGCCTCAACTCATGGTTACCAGGCTACGACCATCACCGCTTCAGCTCCTTGGAGCTGGCATTTAGCACTCATCACCTTTCCCTTCTGCCCCATTCGAGTCTGCTGGTGATGACTCTTGTCAGGACAGCTCCCTAGATCTCCATTAGTAATGCCTGGGTATGAGTCATGGGCTGGGGAGGTGGCTTGGTGAAGGTGTGACCACAAGGACCTTTCGGGTCTACCTGCTGAACCACTGAGCTCTGGTTCAGAGACCCTGTCTCAAAAGTAAGGTGATCAAGTGAAACACCTGATGTCAACCTCTGCTACTCACATGGGGGTGGGGAAGGTCCCCACCTCCCCACAGGCAGGACCATAAATAAAGCATTGCTGGAGCTTGGGCTAGTACACTTTACACAGAGGGTTATTACTAAACCGAGCAATGTTCTAGCCTTGCCTAGCAAATTTTAAAATCAAAACCAAAAAGAAAACTTTTTCCAAGTAACTTAACTGAATTGTGGAGCTAAGTTCAAAGTCTTTAAGAAAATATCTAGCATTAATAAAAAAAAAAATTACTGGGTATGAGAAGAAGGGGAAACCTATTAAACACACATCATCTATAATGAGGGTGAGAATTATCAAAAGCCACCAGCACTGGCAAAGATGTAAAGGGGAAAATGGGAGAGGAGGTTAAGGAAACACTCACCCTGTGGGGTAAAAGTGTCAGGAAGTGCTAAAAACCGTTCAAACAGCATCTAGTCAACAGCGGAAGCCTTATAAACAGGACTTGCTACCCATGTGAGTAACCGGAACTGCCTAATTGAGATTTCTTGGGAGGGAGTGGGGGACAGAAAAATATCTGAAGAATGATAGAAATTTCCAAATTTGATAAACCTGTAAATCTATAGATCCAAGCCTTTTGATGCTATAAATCCAAATAACTAAGTTCTAAAATAGTGTCATCTGTTAAAACTTCATCAAGGCAGGCAGGAGTGGGGATGCATATTTCTCATCACTGCTGCTTGGGGAGTAGAGGCAGGTGGATTTATGGCCAGGCCCCAACAAACCAAAAGCTCTGCAACTCTAGCAATGGATGGTGAAAAAGCATCATCCAGAGGCCAGGGCTGTCTGTCAGAGCTGGCCTCCTTCAGTTTGTGATTTAGACCAACACTGCATATTCTACTTGCTACTACAGATTTTCTACTTTAAAAGCCAAATGCATTTAACAAACGTTTAAGCACTTTGAGGGGATGAGGGCCGGTTTCCTAACAAGCCCTGACCCCAGATGTACCGCTTTTTCAGATATTTCCATAAATTAGAGCCAGATATCTGACAAGAAAGACCAACCAATCTGGCAAGGACAGAGGCATGTACATAATGAAGAGAGTGCATCACAGGAACATGGAGTTCAAAACATTGTCTCGAGCTCTAGATAGTTGTGGAGCCCTTCTATCTCATACCATAAGGTTAATTATGAACTGAATGTTAGTCCAACCTAAAACCACCCGACGTTAGTCCCAGCCTCTGAGAACTCAAGAAACAAGACGGATGAAAGGGAAGGGTTTCATCATAATTTTGCCTTTCAAATATGCAAAAGAAAATGCTTTTTTTGTTTCCCATGCTTAGCATTTGAAGTAATCAGGATCAACATTTGGTAGAAATCATTTTGTAAAAATAATGCTTTAGACATATTTACATTCAAAATTCAGATTTCTATTCTTTCTGAGGTCCCTATTAACTCCATGGAATCCAAAATATACTACAGAAAAAGGTCTTTTTATTGAAAAAGATTTATTCACACTGGGGGAGCCAGAAATTTTAGAATACCAACAGTTTTACTTTTGCAAATCCCTATAGATCTTGCACTTGACTTCATCTGATCAAAACAAAACTATAGAGTCTTTATATTACAGTTTTAGCAATTTCTAAGTGAATTGAACAGACACCACATTTAAGAGTCAATATTTATTTTGATTAATATCTTACAAAACTTTGACAGGTTTAAATTATGTAAGGAGGACTGATTTATTAAACACTTTACAAGTTTTTCTTTCCACAGAGTAACACAGTAAGTAGCAGAATAATACTTGGCACAGTTATAAATAAAGAAAATATAAAACAAAAACATTCATAGCTTAAGTAGGATGCTTCTTTATGCCTAGTATTTAAAATAAACTCCTACAAAAACAACAAAAATATGAATGAAAAATTTTCAAAGAACTTAGTCCCTACTTTCCTAAAGGAATCCAACTGACCAGTAAGAACTATCCCTCAAAGGGAACCTTTCAAACACAGCCTGGGAACTGGATTCAACTGGCCCTCCACACAAGCCCTGCAGAGTAAGGGAACGTGCTGCACAGCTGTCTGTTACAGACACACTGAGACTGAGAGAGTCTGGAAAGCGTGCCCTTGCACATATTTCCATGGCGTCACACATCTACAGGGGTGTGTCTGCTTTACTGAGAAGCATCTCTTGCACTGAAAGAATACTGTACCACAAAGAAAGAACATGGTAACAACATCCTTACTCAAACTGAGAAAACCACCATAGTCTTTAACTGTTGATAAAAAGGTATCTGATAAAAATTGCAACTGAGTCTTCATGTGAAGTGACTCGAAATATAAAATTAAAACAAATCCTAGCATTTTATAAACTTTGAATTTAAAAATTACCTAAAATTTCCCCCCATTAATAGCCAAAACTAGCAGACATTTGTACAGCTGACCAATTGTTTACATTCTATGAGAAAATGGTACAATGCTATCACCACCCCACACCCATCTCTTCCCTTTTCAAAAATAAAGTACATATGCCAATTCTAATATTAAAACCCTCAAATACAATAAGGGTATTTCGTGGGGGTGACTTATGGTCACAGAGCTTACTATAAAATGGTAGTACTTGGAAATACTGAGCATCAACTATGTACATGTCCGCTGCTCCTCTCCCTAAGGCAGGGCGGGTGTACCACTAGATTGCTTTAATACCTGTAACCAGCATTTTACAGGGAATACTAATTTTACCTAGCACTGGGCATGCAGTGAACTTGCAGGGGATGGTGCCTATTAACAGCAATATTGAACATCACTACAAGCTCATTAATATCTCCCTTTTCTTTTTGGTTGGACAAAATGAAATGAGCAGCTTTAAAAACACTAATACATATAGACACAGAGCAAACTATTTGATAAATTATTTATATACAGATACACATTCTTTACACTGGTCTAGGATGGCAGTCTGACCCCGCCCCAGCCCCTCCCACAGGTTGCGAACCACAGTTTGCTACAGCATGTACAAGGGCTAACCAGAGTCTCCCTGTAAACAATATTCATGGAAGCAGTGACAAATCAATCCTGAGGGTGTAGAAACGCTGCAACAGAACGTGATCAGTGTGTCACATTTAACAGTAAAATCTGAGAAGGCTTCCGAAAGTGGTACCAACTTCAAAACATATTCAATATTGGAAGAATCAAAACAACCCTGGGTTTTAAATTCCACTTTCTGATAGGTCATTTAAAAAAAAAAGAATATTCCATTAGCTTTTCATTTATTCACATGTGCTATATACAGAGATCATGCTCCATCTTCAGCCTAGACTCCATTATTTTGTCTACAATTTGTTTTTCAGCTCTGAATTTAAAAAGCATATCCATTTATCTTTTTAATAAAGAATTTTGCATTAGCTTATTTGTTTTGCTTCTTGTTGAAAAATCCACCTTAACTCTTTAAAAAATTGGGCTGTTTTGCACAAGAAATTAAATCCTAATTTATGCTTCACTGGAAGTATCTGCCAGTATACATTCTATGCAGTGTATCATGCACTTAGTAGGGCTTTAAATTTCAACAAAATAGTATGACTTAGTATACTCATGCAAGTGCTTTATTATCAGACCGTGAGACCTCAGAGCAAGGTTACTAGAAATTATTTCACTGAACTAGAAATAACCCAGCATCCCAAGCGCTGGCGGCAACAGAAGAGCGAGCACGTTTCCATGAACATTATTTTCCCGTGCCTTTGGGGACACAGTACAGTAGATCTCTAATAAAACCACATGATTTTCATCACAGTATTTACATGTACATATAAAATGTACATAATACTAGTTATCAATTTAAGACAATTTTCTTGGAATTAAATGCAATACTCTTAAGTACTGCATAATAATGTAGCTGTATAACATAAATTTAGTTTTAGTTATAACAACATTTATCCTCAGTATGCCATCTCTAGTAACAGAATAAGTTCACTTTTTCATGAAAAATGTTATGAGAACAAAACCAAAAAGTCGAGTATGATGTGAATTCAAACATTAAAAACCATGAAAATTCTTTTTATGATCTTTTCTTCCTAGGCGTGGCAGTGTGTTCTGTCCATGTTTGCTTTTGTTAATAAAAGTACTGAACAAAGGCTGTAAAGTTCACGTTAGCCCTACATATAGCATGCTATTGGTTCCAAGGATGTGGATTTGAGGGAGAGAGACAGGGACAGACACAATGTTCAGGCACCACTCAGCAACACTGACTCCTGGCACACAGAGGCTGCTACACAAGCTGGTACCCAGATCCTGATATTTGGTCATATTCTATAGTGTATTGCCTGGTCCAGTCCACGATAACAGGACGAAAGAGGCCACAGCATCGAAATTCAAAGAAGTCTATGATATTCCTTATACATCCATGGCTAAAATCAGACCCCAAAAGAAAGAATTCAGTTAGTATGAATGACTTAATGACTTCTATACACTTTTCATGTTTACATTTTTTTCTAAGCTTAAAAACTCAGGCTGCTTGCAAGAAAGAAGTAATTTATCACTGCAAAATGAATATCCACATCTCTACCAGCATTTATTTTATTCTAAGATACTACACAATTATACTTTATAGTGACCCAACTGCTCCATTTCAGTGCCATATATATTATGTTTCTAAAACACAACAACAACAAAAACCATGCTTCATCAATTACTGACGCTTTGCTAATAAACCAAAGTCCAAAATTGAGAAAAGAAGTAAAAGCAAAAACAACTATACAGTCTAAATTTGACAATGACCTTTAATAAAATTAACAGACTATATAAAGAATGTCACAGTGAGCTCAGGGGCTTTACGACTTCAGTAACACTTAAAAAGCAGTCCATGTTACACCTTCTATAGTGTAATCATACCTCTACTATGAGTCTTCCTTTTTATGTAAAAGTTGGTTTCCCTTCCAGAAGTAAACAATAGCTAATCATACTGTAGATGTTTGAGGGTCAGTAGTATCCTTATAAAAAAACCTGAACTTTAAATATTTCATGTAATTAGTGCACAATTACTTCTAAGCATCAGGTAAGAGGTTAACTTTACAGTATATATTAAGAGTATAACTGTATACTGTATAATGTGAAAGATTCATCATAGTTATGATGAACTGACTAATGTCACTTCTACAAAATCTTAAATTCAGTAGTAATTAGATCAAGTGTATTCACAGCTAAAGGAAACATCCCCACTTCAGATGCTGTTCAATAGAAAGCACAGATACCTATGGAAAACACATCCCTTTGACGTATTTAATAGATATTATTGAGTTTGCTTTCTAAGAAAGCATGTAACAAAGGAAAATACTACATTTATAAATATATACATACTTGAATGGGCTTTCAATAGATGTTGTTGTAACTTTAAAGTGCTTGTATCTCCTGGCGTTCATTCTTTCATTTGTAGTAATACCTAAACATGTTATCTAAGAAGGAAAAAAAGCAGCTCATTATCCTTTGTGATCATTTAATAGAAACAAAATTCTCTAGCACAGAAAACTGGTTCCCACAGATCATCAAGCTACTTCACAGGAGCACTGTAACTGTGAAAAGTAGCCAATTAAATATGAAAGTATATGTACAAACAGGTTGCTCAACACTGCACATACACTGATAGACCCTGAACACAGCCTCCCCAGAGTCTTTTGAAATAAGTGCCACATGCCTGTAACCCTAGCATTCAGAAAGCTTAGGCAGGAAGATCCCACATTCAGTCAGTCTGCTCTACAAAGGAATACTATCCCAAAAAAAACAGAGAGAAAGAGAAAATTCATGAAAGACTTTTGAATAAATACTTTTATAAACAACAAATCAGTATCATTAAACACAAAATTAACAGTCTCACAATGTAAGTTTATATATATTCCACTGCAAATACCCAAATAAAGAGTGAAAATTCGGCCGGGTGGTGGTGGCACACGCCTTTAATCCCAGCACTTGGGAGGCAGAGGCAGGCGGATTTCTGAGTTCGAGGCCAGCCTGGTCTACAGAGTGAGTTCCAGGACAGCCACGGTTACACAGAGAAACCCTGTCTCGAAAAACCAAAAGAAAAAAAACAGAGTGAAAATTCTTCTGCAACTAGAATATGAAAGAAAAGAGACAGAAAGAAAAGGCAAATAAAAAATAAAACTGATGCTTAACAAGCTACAAGGGATGGAGAGACGAGGTTTGCAAGTTGTATTGTACATACCTGGTACATCTGACACATGAGTAACACGGCCACCCACATGAAATGAAACACGCTGTTCAGAAACATCCAAAACATCCAAGGGGAGCATGTGGCAATCTGAGTAATGTATGTCCAAAATCCATCCTTTGTGTAAGTGGTCTCACAGTGAAGTCCCCAGTCTAAAACCGAAGACAGGTGACACATTTACTCTTCCAGTCACCTCAGGTGTACGCTGACAGTCTAGATTTAACTCATATAAACAGCAATTGTTTCTATAATCTTAGTTAGTTTTATAAGGGATCAATAAAAACATACCAGAGCAAAAACTGTGAAAATGGCTGCCAAACTTAAAAAACATTCCTGTCTGATAACAATAAACAGTATTAGACTACTATTTCATGTTCCCAGTACTGGAGAAAGCGCTGTCTTTTAACAAGATAAATGATACAAGGCAACTTACAAGTTGGATTTTTCTAACACAAAACTGGCAAAATTATTATTAATGACTTCTGCTGGTAGCAAAGTATTTCTTGTTAGGTATATTGATCTAGAAATCTGGTGAAGTTCCTGGGCCAGATCTTTTCTTCATCTCTCTTTGGGGATTGTATTTATTCCTGTCCTTTTATTTACTGCTATCTCTATTTTTCAATGCCCAGAATCACAGGAGGCAGCATCTTCTTCTAAACTCTTAAACAAGTAACAATTTCTCTTTAAACAGTAACTTCTGAAACCTGGCAACCACTGCCTGATAGGCAGTACTTTATACCACATTTTGAGGAATATTTTAAGTTTATGCAAACTTAACTGTAAGTTTGTTTTCTCAACTGTTTGGTGGGAAGAGAAGCTAGCATGGTCACCGTATCCGCTCTGGCATGTGACTATGAAAGTTAGTGTATCTGACCCAGAAACTTTTCAAAGCTTATTAAGACAACAAAGGACGTTCATATTAAAGGGGACTCACTGACTGTTGTTTGCTTGAACTAGATACCAAATACGTTTGATAAATAGGTTGCCTTACTTTTTTCTTTACGTTCGATAGATGCCCCCAAACAATAAATTTTATGTTAAAAGATTAATTAGTTAACACAATAAATGCTAAGTATATAAACATTTATGTTTTAAGAAGGCAGAAACTAATTGTACTCACAAGAAACACAACCATAAATCATCCAGCAGATCATAAAAAGCAAGAAGAATAGGTAGCCCATAAAGTATCTATGGTTGCCTGCACCTAAAACAACACAGAAGCAGGTGTTTTCAGCTAAGAGAACAACAACTGGGCACACTTCCCCAGGAATGCATGAGAGTGTGGTAGGACTTGGACGGCAATCACATAGATTATTTATTTTATAAAACGGTTCAAGGAAATTGTTGTAATAACAATTTTAAAATAAGAATACACTTGTGATGAGAGCAATGATGTTCATTCTGAAGGCAAGGCAGTCCCCAAAAGAACACAAAACATAACTGTGGCTTTCAACCCTACTCTTTAGGTATGAGGGTCCCATTTGACCTTTCTGTCTTCTGTTTATAACCGTGCAATGGAGCTTTCCAGGAGCTCCTCTCCCACTGCGGCCATGCAGTCTACATAAGCACTTCCTCTCTGTCCATCCACAGCTGCTTTCAGATGGCGAAGGGAACCTCTCAGACTGCGCAGCAGCACTGAGGTGTGCGGTCTCAGCTCCTCTTCTTCCCTGCCTGACACATCTTTCAAGTATTACTAACTACTGCTTTACTCTCTCCAGCTTACTACTTAAATGAATAGTATTTGCCTCATCATATGAATTTCCTTCTCACGCGATGGAAACAGGAAGACAAAGCAGACATCAGAAAGAATGCAGTCAAACAATCAGGCTCTTCAGACTGATTTTCACACACACCCCATACACAGACATGCACTCAGTGGATTGCTATACAGACAACCAGAAGTTAATTTAGGAAGCATGTAAGGTGTAAGAATGAACTATCTATTTAAATACTGTACTTCATTAGTTACCTGAAGGAATTTAAACTAACAGCACACTTAGAGGTCGCTAACATAACTTACCTACACAGTTACCCACCCATGGGCAATGGTGATCGAATTTCGCTATACAGCGATTGCACACACCACAGTGTTTGGACCTCACCGGCTTCCGAATCTAAGAATACACAGTAAGTATTATAAAGACACTGTATATAAGAAAATAAAAGCTGAGCATTTGTATTATCAAAATACAACTGAAAAGGACAGTACTATATTTTTTGAGAGTTTTTCAACATTTCAAACCAAGAAATTTTGAAATATTTCAAAAATATCAACATTTCCAAACCAAGAAAACTAATCAAAATTACTGTTAGTTTGTTCAAAACAAAAATTATAGCAACAAGGAAGGTAAAGTACTCCACAATATGAAAACAATCTGTTAACAAGAAAGAAAAGAAAGGCGAATGTTACAGAGTAACAACTGAGCTCTGAACACTGTTCCTTTGGACTGAATAGTATGTGCACAGGAAGTGCTGTGTACAAACTGTGTACAACTGCTGTACAAACTCTCCAAAAATAAGAATTAAAGATAAATCTGTTACAGTACATGATTACATACTTAATTCACTTGTTATATATTATCCTGAGGTAGCCAGGACAAAGTAGACTGTAGCTCTTAAACCAACAAGAATGATCTGTGGACTAAAGACAAGCAGTTGTTCTTTCTCATAGATATGACTAAATCTATTAAGACGGCACAAGATGCATCAAAACCTACCCCCACGTGTAGCACTCGGTTATATTTTCCTTTAGGTAACAACACTTAAAAAGAATCTGAGTAACTTGCCAAAAACAACAACAAACAAACAAACAAAAAACCCAACTAGTTTAATAAAGAACATGGAAATGGATAGCTATCTTCTGTCAGGTGGGAATGCCCTTCTCTGACAGGAGGTGAAAAGGACATGCCCAAACATATTTCAATCATAAATGGAAAACTAAGCTGTCTAAATCTTCCCACAATCCTAAATTATGTGAATTATTTTATTTATTTACTATTATGTACTAATAAAAAGATATTAGTTTATTTACTATTATATACTAATAACAAGACATTAGTTTACCTGAAGTATATAATTTAAATGCCTTTAATTTGATGTATGATTTGGGAAATTTTAACATTTGTGGCAATGCTCACAGTATTTTCACAAATATATAAAAATTAAGTTTAAATTATCTATCATAAGATAACTAGTTGATTTCACAAACACTACTTTCAAGTTTTAATGTATGACTCGACTGAAAAGAACCACTTTTCAATTTAGTGACGACATAGTACTCCAAGTTTCACAGACACTTCCAGACAAATACTTCACGTGTATTTAAGAGTATCTGTTTGAAAAATAATCTATGGAATTTTCATATTGTGACTTTTAAACTCAAGAAAAAAATTTTAACCATAGCTAAACCGTTTGCTGTTAAGTAGTTGTGAGTTTTCACTGAGTCCCATTTTGAAGGACAGAGAGGATGAGAACAGGTATGAATGAGACTGCTGTGCAGTCAGGCTCTGCTCCTGGGAACAGGCACAGCCCAGACTAGGCATCTCTCACCGCTTCATCGACCACAGACTACAGGATGTGTGCGGTGCTCTACCTAGTTCTCCCTCTATGCTCTATGATACTGTCAGCAGGAAGAGGAGAGAAATAAGAGAAGATAAAGAATATTACCAAGCAGGTACTGCAGAATATACTGAGGTCCAGACTTCCAGTCTCTGCAAGTTCAACTATCGTCTGTGGATTTAAAAACAATTTTTTTTACTCAAAACTGAATACTGCTCACCAATTCTTTTGCTATTACTAGGAATCAATAAACATGCCATTCTTCTCAATCTTTTAAAGTTCAAATAAGACCTACTGATTGACCCGTCTCTGCTATTTCATTACCATTTAAGAACTGAAAAACGTCAGCACAGCTATGCAGTCTACCCAAAGAGGGGAGGAGACCACAGAATTTGCTAATGTTAATTAATGGACAGAAATGATTCAATAAGATGTTTCCTTTTTAAAAGAGCTTTCTGGTTTCATTTTCTTATGGTTTCTTGCGATAGGGTCTCCCATAGCCTAGACAGGTCTATTTCCTGGTCCTCTTGCTACTACCTCCAGAGGGCCAAGATCACATGTGGCATTTCAGCTAAAACAGCTCTTAAAAAAAAAATCTGCAGTGCCCAGTCCAGTTTCTTACTGATAGAAAACTTCATATCCATTTAGCTTCAAGCCTGTGCCAAAGGAAAACAATGCCTATACCAGTCATATACAGTATTTTGGCTACTGGAGTGGGGTATCTGTACTCTTAGTTGACTGGGTTTCTAGTTTAGTGGGTAACTTAGCAACTATGTCCTTGGGGTGGATGTTAAAGAGATGTTTCAGATATTCCCCTCTGAAAACCACCAGAGCATATTAGGTAAAGGACAGGGGTGTTAATCATACAATGTAAAGTGTGGCATCACAGAGCACCAGGCTGAACACCACATAAAATACGGGCGAGCACAATTCTGCTTAGGTTGTCAGCATTAATAAGAGTTTCTGCCCTTTTCTGACTCTCTGCTGTAAATACTGAGAAACTGGCAGTTAACTGGGTACATCACTACCTTTTTCTTTTGTTCTTCTGTAGCTTTAATAATTCCTGGATCTGATTTCCAAGACTTTCCAAAATTGTAGAAAAGAGCAACACTGTTGGCAAGGAAGGGGAGGTGGATGAATAAGAAGTTGAGATGTGTCCAAGTTAAGGAATCCAACACAGCGGTGATAAGGAAGGTTGTATAGAGGGTTATAGTCCATATGCTCTTATCACACAAGAGCATCTATAGGCCAAAATGGTAAGTTTTCTAAATCCAGTTACACTTTCCCATAATATTCACACCTAAGTATAAAAGGAAAAAATACAACTTTCTATTCATTCACAACACCTTATTATAATACTTTGAAAGTCAGCAAACATTAAAAAACTCAATAGATTAGGTGATCAATATTGCCTTTAACAAAATGAAGTTATTTTCACACTCAAAGTTAGATACATACTTTTCTTCTTACACCATGATTAGGTGTCTCAGTGGGGACATGGTTAGACCCAGCACAGTGTGAGAAGCACACCCCCTAGCAGAGGGTCCTGAACAATGTAGGGTGAAACTATCAAGCTGAGCACAAGCAAGGAAGCAGGGAAGCATGTTAACTTTACAAAACATTTTTAAACTTTCCTGCCAGGTGGTGGTGGCGCATGCCTTTAATCCCAGCACTTGGGAGGCAGAGGCAGGTGGATTTCTGAGTTTGAGGCCAGCCTGGTCTACTGAGTGAGTTCCAGGACAGACAGAGCTACACAGACAAACCGTCTCGAAAAAAAAAATCTAAACTTTCCTAAATTAGCAAGGTTTACAACAAATGCATCAGGCATTTATAAATATAAAAGAATGAGAAACTATAAAAAATATTGCTAAAGCAATACAGCCCTGAACAGAGAATATCTGGTAGACTCAATAGTATTTTTAAGATGTGATGTAGAGATAATTAACATACAAGAATGCTGAAAGACGACATGGACATAACCTGCTTATATTTTACATGAAGGACAGTTATAGACAACTTGAATGAGATAATCCCACATGTGTTTGATTAATATCCAAACACTGAACAACATCAAATACAAAAGAAGCAGAATGGGAAATCATTATCAACACCTGCTACGCAATCCCAGCACACAGCTCCTGAATGACACACTGACCTCTGCACCAGTAGTAAGAAAAAACACTGCCAATTCTTCCAGCAAAAAGCTTATTTTACTCTTTTAACTATGAGCTTCAGCACACACACGCACACACATGGGCACACACATGGGCGCACACACACACACACACACACACACACACACACACACACACGGATGCAAACAGCCAGATTAGATGGTGAAGTGGTATTAGCCAGACACCAAAGCACACAGGACAACACAATTACTCTAAAGCCTGTCTACCAGAGAAAACATCAAAGTCTGAGTAGCTTCACTTCAGTTAATCACAGAAGAGATGAGATGGGCAGAAATGGCATATCAAGTATACCCACACACTCTCAAGAAAATCAAAGGAGAAAAGTTACAGCAGCCACAAGGCAAGGAATCCAGTCTTGAAGAACAAACCTAACAAGCGAGCTGAAAATGTTCCAGAATTGATTTAAATAGAAGGGCCAATGGGATGGCTCAGCGGGCAAAGGGGAAAGCAGCTGCTGTGCAAACATGAACACCTGAGTCCAACCCACATAACCTGTGTGGGAGGAGAGCACCAACTCTGACCCGACAGACCAGGTACCATGACAGGAGCATGCCACATCATACACAACAGTAATAACAAAAAGTGAAATAGACATCCTACCAAATAAGAATTTAAGGCTAAGGCAATAAGACAGCTTCTAGAAATAAGAAAACAAACTGAAACCAATAAACCAATACCTAACAATAAACTAAGAAAACTTAGACAAGCAGAGCATGGAAAGGCTTAAAGCCCTAGGCTGGGCTTGAACTCTCAATCCTACCTCAGCCTTCCAAGAGCTGCGACGAGAGCTGCATACCACCACTTCCAGAAAACTTTCAATCTCAATGCCTTCTTTCTTTAAAAAAAAAGGTGAGTTTTACGTGTTTGTTTGTTTTATCTTCTGAACACATTTCAGAGCTTCGGTTGAACCAGGGAGCTAGCTCACAGCCATGTACTGTGAGTCCAAGGCTAGAGACGAACCGTTCCCAAAAGGTACCGTCTCTCCCTTGGGTGTGCACTTACACTGCATGATTACAAGATTCATTTCTAAAGGTCAACCTTACAAAGGTCAGAAGAAAATTATCTTTTCTAAAAAGGGAAAATAAATGCTGATATAAAAAAAAAACTATCAGCGCTTTTGACTTTCAGTCATTACCTACTGATGCTAAGGTTCAATGGAGTCAAAAGAAACCCAAACCAAAGTACACATAGCAATGCCTGTAGATGGCAACAGAAGGCTGACCTCACACAAGAACACACTGGAAAACCTAACACACTCCTCCCCAGTTGCGTTTCCTTAATGACAGAATGACCTGAAGAACCAGAACACTTGGTCTTATGCACAGAATGTGCTGAAAAGCACAGAGCATTACTTTTCAACTTCTTGCTATTATAAAAAGTAAAGGAGTCAGAGAACGAATTATGAAGTTAAAAAAGAACACAGCAGGATGGCCTTCAGCCTAAGGTACTTGGAAGCTGAGGCAGAAGCCCCCTGAAGACAGAATTCCAAGACAGGTTAGACCAAGATAAAACCTTCTCAAAACAAGACAGCCATATGATGTGGTAAACAGGTTTGTATATAATTACAGTTCCAAACTATACTGTTTTTAAGAAATATTTTTGCTAGGTGTGGTGGCACATGCCTTTAAACCCAGCATTTGGGAGGCAGGGCAGGTGAATCTCTATGGGTTCGAGTCCACACACTGTGAGCTCCAGGACAGCCAAGGTTATTTAGAGAGATCCTGTTTCAAAAATCAAAAGAAGAAAAATAGGATTTTATGTTGATTATTTGGTAATGTATGAAGCATATGCTTGATATACTAATTGTACTTTTTTTAATGAAGCAAAAGATATTCAGTAAAGGCTTACTAAGTAAAAAAAAAAAACAACCTAAGATTAATGAAGTCCCTACTAACACTTGGGAAGCTGAAGCAGGAGGACTACTGTGAATTCAAAGTGAGTTTGTATTATATAATAAAACCCCATTGCAAATGAGAGGGGAGAGGGGGTGGATGAGTGGAGATAAAGGTCTTCAGAAGAGTTAGATACTACAAGCATGAACATCATTTTCTGACAATGTCAGAAATATTTCGACAGCTTTCAATCCTACCTTTACCAAAGACCAGCTATATTATATAGCCTTGGGCTCCTAAGGCCTAAATTTTCCCATCAACAAAATGAAATAACACTAGCTTACAAGATATAGGTGAATTTTTTTAATTGAGTTAATATTGGCTGAATTAGTATTCATGGCTGTTACAGTTGTTAAAAACACTACACTAAATATAAAATAGAAACATTATCTATATTAGCTCACACATTCCTAGGAGTACAAGCTCATTCCTAATGCCACATCATCACATGCTTGAGTCAGACTGTACTAAACACATTTTCATAACAAAGGATATCATTCCAAAACCAGAAGAACCATGTCACATACATCCAAAATTTGGTTGCCAAATATATCCCAAGAGGCAATGCACTGTGCATTGAATGATCAAAAAAGGACCTGTAAAACACAGATTTTATAAAATGTAAGTGGTATATTTCATTACAAAATGAATACTGAGATTAGAATCACAAAAGTCGAAGACATTTAAACACTGGGATTGTTTTCACAGCACTGAGTTCATCAAGACTCTTTAGCCTAACAAGAACTATATTCCATATACTTTGCAACTTTAGAACTTCAATGTATTCCAACTTGCTGAAATCAGTAATTCACTTTAATATACAGCAACTTCATAATCCAGCACATTATTCAAGAACATTACAATTCTGTCAAGTGAAAACAAGACAATGTTCATCTCTCCTAACCTGCCCAGTTCAGTTCAGGTACGGACACATATTTTCGAGTAAAATGAACTGGCTGATTCAGGGCAAGTGAAGGCTTGTGTTTGTGACAGTTAGCTTTAGGAAGGAATACCAATGAGTCTCACTGATACAAACAGGACCTTGTATCCATGTAGACCAAATAGTCTTGATTTCCTATTTAATATTTAAAAACCTGTCAGAGCTCCTAGAAACACTACAGAGATGAATTACCCAGCAGTCACTCCTTCTCAGAACTAACATTAGCATATGACTAGTTATTCTTGTGTGAACTATTTCCAAAGTCTTTCTAAATTTCCAGTGAAAACAAGATGCTTAAAGAAGGCAAGCTAAATAGGAAGATGTGGATCACAGATACCTTCCTAGGATTGCTGAACCAGGCAATATTTAGGGCAAAAAGACTCAACAAGAAATGAAATGCTCAGTGCTTAACGCAATGGGAAAAGCCTGCTTTGTGACTTTGTGACTCTGTGACTGCAGAGCACACTCCACTCTGCTGATAAGCCAGAACTCTTAGCTATCTAATGCCAACAACCAAGAGCAATACCTACAGAAAGGTAAGGTAAGTAGAACAACACAGTAATACATCACATTTACAGTTCAGCAAACTCAAATCACTTCTAAGAAATATTTTAATGCATTTTAGCTTCAAAATCCACATACTAGACTATTGTCATTACGGGGTTTTTTGAATGATTTTAATAATGCTTAAAAAACTATTAATTTCACAAATTATCAAAATAGATAATATTCTAAACATATAAAACATTAATTTGACATATCAGGGAACAAATTATGTTCTTTCATAAAATTAAAAGAAACACACTTACTTGGAAAGAAATTGTACTGTAGCCCAAACACCACCATACATTAACCCTTTAATGAGCCAAGAATCAATGTTTAGGTCTGCTATAAACCCAACTAGCCAAATCACCAGGAATGGAGTTCCTAGCATTACTTTCTGCCGAAATTCCTGTAAAAAAAAACAAAACAAGACAAAAAATAAAACAGAAAACAAATGTTACAGAGGTTTGGTGGGTTTTTTTTGTTTTTTTGTTTTTTTTTGTTTTTTGGTTTTTTTTGGAGTTTTGAGACAGGGTTTCTCTGTGTAGCCCTGGCTGTCTTGGAACTCACTCTGTAGACCAGGCTGGCCTCGAACTCAGAAATCCGCTGCCTCTGCCTCCCAAGTGCTGGGATTAAAGGTGTGTGCCACCACCACCCGGCTGTTACAGAGTTTTTGCATGTTTCAAGTGATCTCAATTTTAACCTCTGCTATCTTTATGAAAGTATGTAACCAAAAGTAAAATTTATTCATTCAAATCTGCCTATGGCCTTTGGGTACTACACAAAAATCAACATTTAAAAGAAGTGTGTTAAGGCAGTGGGAAATGAGAAGTTCAAATTATGGAGTGAGTTCTATGCAGCCAGCCATAAAAGCAACAAACAGTAGAACAGGTTACCATGGGCTAGCCAGAAAGTAGTTCAACGCTCAACACCCCATTTTAATAGAGGACCTACTAACAAGGACAATCACAATGACTTTATCACATAGTAGACAGCTAAAGATGCTTAAATTGGAGAAGACATATAAACCAACAGTCTATTAAAACTGTAAAATGAAGTAAAGAATAAAATCAAGGCCAGTAAGATGGTTCAATGGGTAAATGTGCTTGCCACACAAAGCTGACCACTTGAGTCTGATACCTGAAACCCACAGTGAAAGAGAACTTGTCCTCTAACCTCTACGCGTGTACCATATCTATAAAGATGTGTGCAAATACATGCATGTACACACACACACAAACACACACACCAAAACAACAAGCAAACAAACAAACAGCAAGTGAATCGTCAGGGCTTCCCAGCCCACAGTGCTCAGAACTCTAGAGATGCTTCTGCACAGCTGGTATACTGAGCTGGCTGTCGGAAGCCCACACTTGTAATATACAAACTCACACTCCTCTCTGTAATATCCACCACAACTGTAACGTCACAGCAGCAATTAGCAGTACTTTTGTCTTGTTTACAGACTAGCTCCTCACAAACCTCAATATCTTGCTGAATCTCTTACGTGACAAAAGTACATAAAGATATTTAGCTGTGGTTTTCTTTTCTTGTTTTATTTTCATCTCATGGTATAGCTCAGAATGGTCTCAACCTCACAGAGATCTGTCTGCCTCTACCTCCTGGGTACTGGGATTAAGTGTACATGCCACCACACATGGCTTCCATTTGATCTAACTTTCATGGTATGAATACATCACAGTCTATTTAACCATTTACCTATTAAGGAGCATCAAACTGCTTACAATTTGGGATTATGAATAAAGATGCAATAAATAGTGGCATATAGATTTCTATGAGTTACTATCAGTTCTATGATAACTTAATCCTGCCTCTGAGATAAATGTAATTCTGTACTATACAGATCATGTAGTATTTTAATTTACAATCCCACCAGTAAACATTTGAGGAATCTAGTCTTTGTGCACCATCAGATATATCTTTAGACTTCTTCCTTTCTCTGTGTGTATGCGTGTATACTTGAGATAGCATCTTGCCATGTAGCCCATGATGGCCTGGAAGTTGAGATCCCCTGCCTTAGCCTCCCAAGTCCTGGACTGCAAGCATATACCACCAAACTCATTTAGCTCACTTTAAAATTGGATTCTTTGACAAATTTTCATTGTTGGGTTTTATTAAAAGTTCTTTCTACAGTCTGTATGTTTGTCTTTTGTTTTACATATGACTTATTAGTATTATCTTCTAGTTTGTAGCTTGTTGATAATTTTTTAAATTTTCTTAATAGGTTTTTAATACAAGTTCTTATAAGCAATCCTAATAAACTCACTGGGTCACTAAACTAACTTGAACTCCGGGGTTATCTTGGTTGAATCTAAAAGTGTTCACATTTCCCTGTGATCCCAGCACCAGAGAGTGAAAACAAGAGGATCTGTGGGGCTGATTATCCACCACAGTCTAGCCAAGTCAGTGAGAGACACGGTCTCAAAATACTACTACTACTACCACTACCACTGCCACTGCTACTGCTACTGCTACTGCTACTACTACTACTACTACTACTAATAAACAATGGAACTGAAGAAGGCATTTGCTATCAATCTCTGGCATCTCCATGCTGAACATGCCTTGTGCATGCCTCTTCATGCATGTATATGCATGTGCATACACACTGAAAATATTCTAACGTTCAAAATCTCAGTAGTTTTAAGCTTGTTTCCGAAGATCCAAGCTCCCTCTAAATCTGTCTACTCCCACTACCCAATTGTGCCCTCCCTTGAGGTGGCTTTTTAAAGTACAATGGTAGTGAAGCCTGGGTGTCAGCATTATCTTGTTTAGTTTTCTCTCCAACTCAAACACAGTGCACACTTCAATAGGCTGGCAACAAAATCATGTTCATAATTTAAAAGTTTCTAATCTGGGCTGGAGAGATGGCTCAGCGATTAAGAGTGCTGACTGCTCTTCCGAAGGTTATGAGTTCAAATCCCAGCAACCACATGGTGGCTCATGACCATTCATAATGAGATCTGATGCCCTCTTATGGTGTGTCTGAAAACAGCTACAGTGTGCTTACATATAATAAAAAATAAATCTTTAAAAAAAAAGTTTCTGGGCTGGTGAGATGGCTCAGCAGGTAAGAGCACCGACTGCTCTTCAGAAGGTCATGAGTTCAAATCCCAGCAACCACATGGTGGCTCACAACCACCCGTAATGAGTTCTGATGCTCTCTTCTGGTGCGTCTGAAGACAACTACAGTGTACTTACATATAATAAATAAATAAATCTAAAATAAATAAATAAATAAATAAATAAATAAAAATCTTTGAAAAAAAAGTTTCTAATCTACATTAGAAAAAAATGAGTTCACATAATTGTGGTACATAATATCACAAAGTGCTCAATTATCATCTTTTCCTCCAGTAGGCCTTTTTCAAAAAATAGGTTAACATATACCTTTTAATCCTAGCACTTGGAAGGCAAGATGTATGGGAATTCAAATGCCTGACATACTTAAACAGCTCCAGACTAGAGACAAACAAACCCTAACATGTTTGATTCTACTGAAGGAAAACCAAGAAAGTCAGTCTCTGAGCTGAAAATAATACACACTGCACTACATGCTGAAACTCTTTGCATACGTGTATGTGTACAGTGTGCAGCTGCACATGTGTACATGGATAGTAGCAACATGAGGCTGACATCAGCTGTCTCCTCTGTCACCTTTTATCTTATAGACTGAGTCAGGGTCTCTCTTCTCTTCTGACTAGCTGCTTGCTCCATGAATTCCCCATCTCTGGTGCACTGGGATGATGGGGTTGTGGACCATGGCGCACCCAGCCAGCTAGCGTGTGGGTTCTAGGGATCCAACCTCCAGTCCTCGTGCTGCTTGTGAGACAAGTACTTGCTGTGCCATCTCTGCAGCCCCCGGAAGCTCCTTCTCTCTCATTTTCCCAATGGACTTTTAATTTATCATCGTTTTTAAGTGTTGGGAAGGAAGCAAAGAACTGAGTGTCTCTGGAGGCCAGATGGGCAGGGACTACAGGGTGTTGTGAGCTGCCCTACATAGATGCTAGGAACAGAACTCAGGTCCTCTGTTCTGAGAGAACTGAGCCATCTCTCCAGCCCCTAAAGCTCTCTTTTTACAGAGAAACACTACCCAAATATATAACCTCAAATATACTAATAAGGACATTTATATACTAATATATTATCTTTAAATTAAGAAAGAATCTTCATCTGACCCTAGGAAAAAAAAAAGAAGTTTGGAATATTTACATTCAGCAAACTCAGATTATAGAATCTTCTAACATGCGGCCAACGGAATGAAACCAAAATAAGTAAGTTTCTAGCTCACAGCTATGAAAGCATTAACACTACATGCAAGAACGACTCATTACCTTTAACTGTGAAGAGTTTCGGAACACCTGTATAAGTTAACAAACTTCAAAGACAGCTATTCTGGCATCAGTGGGAGGGACCAGGGACTGTCCATCCAGTAAGGAAGTCTGACTTCTTATAAATAAATAAGCTGCTGCTTTCTAGTATATCACACTTTATTTATTTCTGTCACACTCGTAATAGATTAATATTAACTTCTATGATTTTAGTATTGTCATCAGTAAAGCTTAAGTACTCAAGTTTTCTATAAAAAATTAGTAAGAAAGAACAACTCGGGATGGCGAGATGGCTCAGCGGGTAAGAGCACTGACTGCTCTTCTGAAGGTCATGAGTTCGAATCCCAGCAACCACATGGTGGCTTACAACTACCCATAATGAGATCTGACGTGCTCTTCTAGTGCATCTGGAGACAGCTACACTGGAGTGAGCAGGGCTGGAGCGAGCAGGGCTGGCAGAGGTCCTGAGTTCAATTCCCAGCAGCCACACACATGATGGCTCACGGGTCTGTACAGCTACAGTGTACTCATACACATAAAATAAAATAAATCTTAAAAAAAAAAAAGAACAACTCAATGTCACTCAAGTTGTAGATTACTCTCAAGCTAAAATATATAGTTATTGTTTACTTAAACACACACACACACACACACACACACACACACACACACACACACACACACACACCCCAGAGCTGAGGACTGAACCCAGGGCCTTGTGCTTCCTAGGCAAGCGCTCTACTGAGCTAAATCCCCAACAGCATATATATATATATATATATTTTTTTTTTTTAATGCCAGTTAAATAATATCTTCGTTTTCAGGGGAAATAATGTTTTCTAAGGAACACAGACTCTGCATTTCGGGAAATGTTTTAAGTTTTAAAATCCTATTATAAGTAGACAGTTAAGCCAATAGCCATAAATTTTAAAACTGAAGGTTCATGGGAGAAAATGGACTCTCTATGAAACAGCCAAAAATGGAAGCTTTCTCTCTAAAAGTTATAATATATCACAAAGAATAAAAAGCTCAATTAATTAGAGCTATAGTACTTGTTTTAGAAAATTCACATTAAGACTAAGATGGTTCACAATTCACTATTACATCTACAAATGTCCACAGAATGCCTTTCTCTACTAAAGACCAGTCAGGTAGAACTTATGTTACACTTCAAGGGAGATTTAAACCCATTTATATGTATCCATCATCCCTAAGCATCACAGCACACCATAAATAATTCTAATTAAATATTCTCTCTCATCTTACTCTGGATGACATCATACTTTAAACACAACAATGAAAAATGTAAGACTTCAGGCACATGAATATTTACGCAATAAAGTAAGTTGCACCTGCAGGCTGAGAGCTTTGCAGCCTCGAGTTACCTTGTCAGCCTTTAGCTTTCTGAGGAAGGATGGGTTGTCATATCCCTTCGCTTGCCTTGCCTCCTGCAAATGGTTGATCATCCACACGTTTTTTCTTTGCTTTGCCAAATCAAGTGCTGATTCACCCTGACAAAGTAAATACAAGAAATTCACATTAAAAATAAAACTAGTATTTTCACTAATAAGTTTTAAAGAAATTCCATAAAAATAAATTGACTACATAAAGTCATCAACAATGGTTTCTAACATTGAGTAAAATCAATTTAAAAAACCTAAATTATTACATACCTGTTATCATTTCCCATTCAAAACACAAAAGAAAATACATTTTCTCATCTTATACTCTAGATTCTATTTTTGCTTGCATTTTTCACAAATTAGAGAGCAAATCAAAAAGTAGGTATTTTAGTACCTGCTGGATCAGAGGCTATCATTAAATTTATCAGTTAGTGCACACTCCTAACACTGAGTGTGATAAGACATCCTAACACTGCATCAAGCTGTCAGAAATCTGTTTAATTTCAGGGATGGTAAGTGCCTTAACAAGAGACTGGGGAAGAGAGAAAAAGTCAGCATCTACCTCTACCACTGTACTGGCATTCGACCTACCAGAGAGTCACTACCCACACAGAACTTCCCCAAGAGAACAAGAGAGTGACTGAGAGAAAAGCAGTTCATTCAGGTTGCAAGCTATGAAGTCCTTTAACCCTAAAACAAGAGTGCCAGGAGCACAGTAACGCAGCAGAGACAAGACACACAGCTCTCTCCTACATGGTCCTTCTCTTGCTTTTCCTAATCAAACCTTCTATTACTTTTGTAAATTAGACACCTATATAGTCAATCTATTTAATGTCCTCTATTTATCTGACTCTTTAAATAAAAAAGGTAAAGCTGCCAAAATGTGAATGATATTCAAATTATTTTTTAAAAAATAACCACTGAAATTTTACTTCAAAATACTGGATTAAAAAACAGAATCCCATTTTGGGGAGAGATAATAATTTATCAAGCATGGAATATACTTTTAAAAACACAAAAAATTAAGCATAACACTACTACATAGCAACAAAGAATTATAAACAAATAAGCAACAACAATAAAAACGTTCAGAAGCCCAAGCACATTGTTAATAGGAAAACCATGGTATTTAATCAGGAACGGGCTAATCTAGGTGAGCCTTAAACAAATAGGGATATTTTATTTTAGATATTCCTTGCTTAGTCCAGAATTCCATCACCTACGTTTTCAGAATCAGCTAATTAATCCAAACTATAAATATTACCTGAATAATAGCCATCCCTTGGGTAACAACTCCCAGAATATCCTGCAGTTGCCTCGGTCCAGCTGAGCACCCCTTCCACTAGAGGGCCATGTGACACCTAAGGATTGCCTAGACAGAAAGATTGAGGGAGCTTTAAAAAAACCTTTCAACTTCTCTAGTTACCTGACTGTTTGTATAGTTCTTTTGTTCTGATGGTAAAATAAACAAACAATTCCAGAGTTATACTAAAACCAGGGTTTGGAATCAAGTCTACATTGCTTACTCCATGTCACAGCCAAAATAGTATTACTAACAACAGTACCATCAGCAAGAATCCACATGGAGTATTTAGACACTACATCACTGGTAGTAAAGACAAGACGGTTTTCAGGGGTTTTGGTCAAATAACCATGGCTAAGGTGGAAGATCCCTTGAAGCTGTGTCTCAGGGGGACTGAATTTCACTGTTAAGCCAGGTTAGAGACCATCGAGGTCGGGTGTTCACGAGCTGATCAACAACTTCGTCTCCACATTCTCACCTCCTTCCAAGAACTACAGGAGAGCTTTCTGTCTACTGACATCCTTGAACAGTTTTAGAAAGAAAATTTTGGAAATGCTTGGATAATACTCAGATTAATTGTTCTTCTCAAATTAAATTTCTAACTTTATCTATATAAATATAACTACAGAATAAGAGCCTTAAAAAATTAACAAACCACAACAGTAAAAACAAAATATGACATAAGCCATAAATTTGTTTTGTTATTTTTAGTACAGAATGACTTTTTTACCCTATGGTTGCTATTTAAGCATCATCTAGGACTGTAAAATTCTTCTGACACTTATCTTATGAAAGACAATGATCTTTCCCCCAAAATGCTGTCACAAGTAATATTTTAAGCAAGTCCATGACATCCTAGATCCACCGGTGACCTAGCCTAGAGTATTTAGCTGCTTCTTACTCTTCCAAATATAAATGTTAAGTACTTTAAAGTTATCTATTTATTAAAACAAACTTCAAAGTAAGTTGCCTTATTTTGATAGAAAATTTTATTTTATATATTAAAGGAATCTAATTTCTTTTTCAAGCAAGCAATTTGTAACAAAATCAATTTCTAGTTAATATCAATTAACCATATTTTTAAAATAAAATGTCTGTTTTATCTTATCTAGAGAATATTACTTTTAAAATCAAATCTAGATTTGTAGCTACATCCTACCCTTATAATTTATTTTTACTTTAAAAATTTTAAAGATATATTTATTTTATTCAATGTGTATTAGTGTTTTGTCTGCATGTACGTATGTGTACCACATGCATATGTGGTACCTGACAGTCAGAAGATGTTAGAGTCCTTGAAACTGGAGTTACAGATGGTTGTGAACCACCATCTAGGTACTGGGAAATGAACCCAGGTCCTCTGCAAGAGCAACAGTGCTCCTAATTGCTAAACGTCATCTCTCTAGCCTCTACAATTTATTTTTAATAAAATGATCTTTCCTAGTACTTAAAATGAAAAATGAAATAATAAATGTCAAAGTTATGGACAAAGAAAGAATCATGTTGGAGATTTTAAAATGAAATTTCCTTTTCAAAATCTGCAGTAGCCTAATTAGCTTTAAATGGTACACAGAGAAAAGCATCACCTTCATGCTACATATTATCAAACAGAATGACTTCCTGTCACCCTCCCCTCCAAAGAGCCCTTTCCCTTCAGCATTCACAATCTTGACCCGCATGGAAAGACAAGCTAGCTGAACAAAGCTGCGGCATCCATGATGCTTTCATCCATTCTCCAATCTGACCTGTCTAACAATACTGGAGATACCAGCTCCAGATCCTCTCACTAGCCCCATCCCTTGGCCATGCTAACATGGTCCTTCAAAAGCAACAACATAAACAGCAGCCTGACTGACTTTCCAGTCTTTCTACTGTCCTGTCTTAATGATTCCATCACTTCTCCAACCAGAACAGCGTCTGAATGAAAAAGCACATCCTGTGTGGGCAGTCTATACAAACCTGTCTGTGGCCCAGGACTGCATACACAACTAAGCCTCTATCACAGAGTCTCAGAGATCTGGTATCTGTTTCTCAAGTCACTTCTCGCTTGTTAAACTTCTAAGCCAGCCTCAAATCTGTACCTAAAACTCAGCCTTACCTTCCTAGGCCTTGTAAAGTGCAGATTTCTCTACAGAAAAAAATCTGTTTATCACTTATGTCCACACAACTGATTTCTTCTCCTCACAACCTCCAATGAATGTATCAACTCAGAGGAATCCTCATATCACAATCACCTTCCCAGGCTCGCCACTCAATTGATTCTGAGTATTCGTTTCTTCACTATTTTAGTTCTTCAAGAGTATGTATGTTCTGAGACCAACACAGAGCTTAATCTGTCTTGAACATTCTGACAACCTACCAATGAACCAATATTACTGAATGAATGAAAAAATGGTTTCTATTGAAAGTGATGACTACACTTCAAGTATACAGAGAATGCTAGATCCCAATAGAAACAGTATTTCATTCTTACTTTCTATTTTTAATTATATGAAAAGAACATTTAGAAACTAAAATCTTTCTTAGCAAAGTAGACAGAGATATTTTCTCCTCAAAACTGTGGATGTTGCATAAGCAAATCAATTTTAGACTTAATTTCCTTTAGCTTTAATGTTACTCCAGAATTTACCAAGAGCGTTACACCCTCAATCACTGTTTTAGGCTAGAGGATATTTCTACTCAGTGCTAGAATGTTTGCCTAGTATGCATGAAATCCTGGATTCAGTCTTTAATGTGGAAATGGGACTTTTCAACAGTCAACTTTGAATCTGTGTCAGATAAAGCAAAGATATCAATGAAAAGCTTGTGAGTAGTTTTAAAAGGGCATGAATTTAAATAAAATGTCAGTATTTGGCATTGTGGACTCTTCAGGGTATTCTGACCTGGGTAGCACATCACTACCAGGCCTGAAGCCACAGCAGATGGGAACTAATGTGAGTACTTTAAAGCACCCACTCTCCCCATTACTGCTCTGCTGACATTCATTTTGGACTTTTATATCTTATCAACATTAAAGGTTTTATGCAATGGTTAGTGAAGATCACAGCTTTTGATTATTTGAAAACATGCTAAAATTTTCAAATACATTGCAAATACTTACAGATCATGACTGAAGTAAACTGTCTTAAGGTTTTATGTGAATATACCACTGGTTTCAAACTAGGGAACTGTTTAGCCATCTTGCTTTCATAATTGTTTGGTACACTGTAGTTCAAATATATTAATATAGCAATTAAAAAAAGCAAATTGAGGAAATTCCCTTGCTGTACTGAAATTGGTTCTATTTTTCTTCCAGTGATATAAGAAATATCTTGAAATGTACTTCTAGTTCATGTCCCTTAAGACTGGGACTCTCAAGTCACACAGAGTGAGATGGAAAGAATGCAGGTGATGGAACTGAGGACATTCCAGTTACCTTTGCTTAAAGGAACAAACGCTGGTCAGTTTAGTTAATCATCACCCGTATTCTTTTGTCCTGAACTCGGCCAGTTTACTAATGCCAGTGTGAAGGATTTTCAGAACATTCCCTTTAATCTTGTGCAAAGGTAAACATTACTCTATCATTTCTGAAGTAGCAGAATGGCATCCTGGCTATCATAAATGCCAGCTTGGGTAAAACTAAAGACTGCAAATCTTCATTTTTAGCCTAGAGGTAATTGTTAAACGCTCATCACATGCCAGTCACTACAATAAGCCAACTTTCCTTTTTCCAAGTGTTTTAGTGGACCATTCTGATCATCTTGAGTAGAAACAAGACTTAAAAGTTAAAAAAATAGAAAGAAAACCACATGACTTTTTAAAATCAATTTTATAGTTTATAATATTTAAACTAAACTCAAAATTTGTAATTGGGCTAGTTTCTAAAAATTCACTAAGCTATGAAATAAAAGTTAAAACAAAACAAAACAAAGCCCAAGCCATTTTTAACAATATAGCCTTCTCTTCTTAAAGTAAGCAAACAGAGGAAAAATTTGTCATTAGAGCATAAGGAGATACCTTGATCCAGCAAGAGATACCTACTTTTTGATTGGCTATTTCAGGTTAGTAGATAGCTTAAACTCCCTTTACATTTAATTAGCACATATCCTTTAGGCATTTATAAAACATGGCTCATAAAATACTACAAATTATAGCTAATCCTTAAAAATGTTTGTCCTGGGACAGTGATTCCTGATAGTATTTGCAGTCATTCAGATTACTGCTAAAGGGTCCTAAACCTTTAAAAATGCAAAATATAAATCAAAAACTTGAGATTACCAACAGAACCATATTTTTTGGGGGGGGGAGGACACTTATTGATATTGTGTTTGTGTGAGGGCACCAGTACCACAGGTACATGTGGCAGTCAGAGGACAACCTGAAAGAGTCAGGTCTCTCCTTCCACCATGTCCTGGGGGTAGAACTCAGGTTATCAGGTTTGGCAGCCAGCGCCTTCTGTCGATCAAGTCACCTTGCCAGTCCCCCAGCAGAATCTTGTGTTTGTAGATGTGTACAAATTCTTAAAGTGTACATATTAAATGGTACTTGGCACTTAGATGAATTCTGTATACTTATCCTGGGTTAATTCACCATTATTCTATAAACATCATAAAGTGTTTTATCAAATTTAAAAGTCTTGCTCTTTAAAGAAATAAGCTACTAAAATGACCAGGTCAAAGCATGACTCCAATTTACTGCAATTGTGTTTTCACTGTGGCTGTTCTTACTGCTGTGCGCGAAGGTGAGGTACGCATGTACATGCTCTGCCATGGCATGCATGTGGTCAGAGGACAGGACAGAGCTGGCTCACTCCTTCCACATTTTTACATGGATGGCTTTGGGGACTCGTTTAAAGGTTGTCAGCCTTTACAAACAAGTGATTTTACCATCTGTGCCATTTTACTGACCAGAAGGTGTATTTTGTAACTATAAACTTATATATAATGGTATTAAGAAACCAGAAAGCTACTGTACTTCATTTGTGTAATTTCTAAAATCCTGTACAAATTCACTAATAAAAAGGCTACCCACAAACTAAAAACCAACTTAATATCATAAGATGACATTAAATTACCTAAGTTTTAAAACAAATTATTCTGAAGAAGCAAAGGACTGAACTAAATAATAAGTTTCTTCCAATTATCACAGTCTTACAAGAAGCCCGCGTTTCCAGAAGGACTCACGTTAGTGCCTTCCTTCTCCATCCACAGCAGAGCATATTTACCTTGACGTTCTGGGCGTCCACGTTCCCTCCAGCTTCCAGAAGAAGGCTAATGACTGTGGTGTTCCCTGCTAGGACTGCCCAGTGCAGAGCAGTGTTTTTGTGATACTTGTCACCAAGGTTAACTGAAACATTGAATGTTAAAAGCAATCTAGTTGGATCCACACTGAAAAGGAAAAAAACAAACAAACAACAACAACAACCCTAATTTCAATTATCGAAATCATTACAGAGACTACACTGACTGTGGCTGCATTCTCATTCCATCTCAGAACACATCTAGTCTAGCCTTGCAACTATTACTCAGTAATTAAGCAATATTCCAACATGAACTGTCATGGATGCACAGCCCTCGATAAGCTAACAAGGTGCTGAGAGGCAGCACAATCGGACCTAACTTTCCTAATTTTAATCTGGGAATTTGTGTTATTAACACCTATATATTTAAAGAATAAAAAATATTGTATTTCAATTTAGACTGATCCAAAAATGATTTAAGACAACTTAAAAGAATACATAAAACTTATAACAGAATCACATGAAAAGGTAATTACTTAAAAAAAGGTACTCTCTTCTTCCACTGTCAGAATTAAGATTACTGAGCCAAAGTACAGAGAGCCCAGCAGACAGAGGGACATGTGTTCTGAACTAGCCAATCACTGCTGCACACGCTTGCTTCCTCAGCACGAGTACAGTTGGCTGCTGCTCCTAACCCCACCTTTCCACTGTATTTGCTGAATGATCTGAGTGGTCCATAACAATTACATACCTATGTGTTCTATAAGCTGCCCACATTAAAGGTGTCATTCCGTTCTGATCCATCATATCTACATCCTGATAATAAACCAGACAGCACAACTTTAAGATCCGAACCACAATTAGTTGGAAACATCTAATTTATACATCATACAATCTAATACATTACTACTCAGCTGGGCAGGGCTTATGCAAGTTTGTCTCATAACTTTTAACTAAAGCTAAGTTCTGCCATTGACTAGCTAAGTGGTTACAAATTGGGCCTTCCCTTCCCTTGTCATGGTTTACATTTAATGACCTTTACAATTTTAGAATTCTCAGTAGTCTTCAAACACTATTATGACACAGTCTTAATTTAGAATAAAAGACAACTTTTACTAGTCTGTCACAGAATGAAACTTGACGCATGACACTGTTTTGCAATATTCACTTTCCAGAACACAACATATTCTGACTTTATACAATCAGTAAAAAAAAAAAGCAGTAGTATTTCTGTTAATAAAATAGATTTATTAGAAAAGCACAATATGTTGAGTAAGTATATAATTAATGAATAGGTATATAATTAATGTGATTTTATGCTCACTGATGCACATTCAAAAGAAGAAAAAAAATCAACATCAAGAACTTAAATCCCATGTTTCCTGACAGAAACTGTATTATTTGATGCAGCAGAAAGATGAAACATGTTGTATTATTTTTAAAATCATTCCTCTCAAAAGGTTATTAAAATAGAAAATTATCAGTTGATAAAATTAGCTACAGAAATTTACATCAATTCAGAGGGCAAGTTTCAATATCTGTGCTACCTAGTTTTAGGTCAACATGACACATATTAGGATCATTTCAAAAGAGGGACCCTCATTTGAGAAAATGTCCCCAGACTTGCCTGGTACATTTTCTTGAGGGCTGATTTAAGAGAGCTCAGTGGGTGGTGTCATCCCTGGGCTGGTGGCTTTGGGTGCTCTAAGAAAGCAGTCTGATCAAGACATAAGGAGCAAGCCAATAAGCAATGTTCCTTCATGGTCTCTGCATCAGCTCCTGCCTCCAGATTCCTCGCTCAGGTTCCTGCCCTGACTCCCTTTGACAATGAACTATTGCGTCATGTGTAAGCAAAATAAAGGCTTTCCTCCCCAAGCTGCTTTCGGCCTTGGTGTTTTATGATAGCAATAGGAACACTAACTAAAACAGAAATTGTACCGGGTCATGGGGTACTTGTGACAGAGTTGAACATGTGTTTTGGGGAGGCCTATGGTGAGACTGCATTTGGTGCTGGAATAGGTGTTGGTTGCTCGGAGCTCAGTGGGTTATTCTGAGGGACCTTGGAAAATAAGAATGCTCAAAGAAAGCAAATGATAAAGGCCTTCATGGTATGTGAAGTTTCAGAGAGAAATTCTCAGTCTCTTAAAGAACCTTCAGGACTGTCAGGAGCCCTATAGGACAGGCTAAAGCTAACAGGTGGCCCCCAGCTTTTGCATGGTCTGCGATGGGTGAGCTCTAAGAAGCAAGGTCCCAAAGAGACTTCATGTCAGGATTGCTTCTTGCTCATATGCCTTTTCTGTCATTATTAACTTAATATAATAATCCCTGGGCATTAGCCTATCCTATTGATTAGATTTCCTGAAGATCAACATAACTTTCATGAATTAATGCTGTGTAGATGAATTAAGGATTTTATAGAACTCCTAATTTGATTCAAATAATCTTAGGAAGAAAATTTTAACAGATTGTTTTAGTTGTTTCGCTAGAAAGATGTAATAAAGTTAGAATCAAGAATAGAATATGCCCACTCCTCATAATAGTAACACAATGAGCTTTCATAATTACACTAAAAAGAGATATAGGCCTGGGACAAATTCATGTTCAAGGAATATCATGCAGGTCCAAGGATGGCACATGATAAGACAAGGCCATGAAAAACGTTTACAATGAGCATAGGGAACAGAACACTGCTTTGAACTTACTATCAGCATCCTTCCGTAACTCCCATTTTGTGTAACATTTTATCTGTGAGGTAATTTTCTAAGAACTTTTGTCTATAAAAAGGCCAGAGAAAAGAAAGAAAGGTGGTGTGGTGTGGTGTGGAGACTTGGGGAGCTCTGCCCCATCCATCCATCCATCCAAATGTATATGTTTGCTTGTTTGTATGTACGTATGTGGGTATATGTGTATGGACGTAAGCATGCATGAATACACATGGAGTTGACTGAGACAGATGGTCAGGCCCGACCAGAGAGAGAATGTATGAATGTATGTGTCTGTGTATATTTACCTGCATAAAGTTTCTTAATTCTTTTCCTTTCCTTCCTCTCTGGTTCACAAAGCTAGGCCGTGAAGGGCTTCTGACTGCCTGGCTAGAAAAGTGCTAGCAATACATCCTTTACCTAATCCCCTGTTGTTAAACAAAAGGTGACGCCATCAGCTCTTGGCCCCAATAGAACCAAGAATCGAAGAGGATAAATATTATTAATAGTAAGCAATATTTACTTTTGCAAGACCACGTCTTGCCCACACCAATGCTCTGCCCAATCACTACCTTCCAGAGAGGACCCAGCCCAGTGTTTTAAGAAGCTGCAGTACTGGTCAACTGGAGCTAAAGAGTTGGCTGTGGTTAACAAGAGACTAGCACCAGTGAAGTAAAATATTTGCTTTTCTAGAATGATTTATGTTGGTTAGCTAGTTAGAGATTAGCTGTGATTAAGAAGAGACTGGCATCATTGAGGGTAGTAAATGTAGGAGTACTTCCTCAAGAGGGTCAGCACACAGAAGCTGTGGCCCAGAAGGGGCTGAGGTACATCATATGCTGGCAGCTGAACTTGGCAGTGTAAAGTCATCCAGCTAGTACTGGTTTTGAAGGCGTGAGGGGGTCAGAAAGAACAACTGAGCCTTGGCACTGTGTGGTGTGACTGGAGTCCTAGAAGAGAGCCCAGAAGAGGAAAAAGCGCATTCCAACTGCATCAGAGACTGTAGTACTTTAGAGATGCCACAACCATGGGACAACTACCAAGGTCAGCAGCAGCTGAGGTGAAGTTAGCCTGACTAGAAGCCAAGCTGTCCTGTGTGGGGATGGCTGTGAAAAGCCTTTGAAGGAGCCCCCAGGATTGGGAGGGAATGCCAGTGTCTGACACTGAGCTCTTCACACTGACCATCCCAGTTTGATTTTGGTTTGTTCAGGCTGTGACTATATATTATCTTGGTTCTTCCTTCTTGGAGTTACTAGGTTTCAGTTTGACTTTTTTAATTTTGCAGGAGTCCATAGTTATGAGACCTACTATATTTTTAGAATGACTCTGGTGTAGGTATAATGTTTTTGTATACTGTGTAAAGTTTACCCTTGTGTTATTTCAAATGCTGATTTCTCTATCTGGTTTCAGTGTGGACAAGACTTTGTTATGTTTACTCTTAGAAGCGCCTGTCTCAAGCTTGTGTAAACATTGCTCTTCATTCATTCTCTGTCTTACCAATAAAAGTCAAGGAAGAGTCAAGGAGGGGTGGAGATAGAGACTCAGGAGTGAAGAAGGAGTCATGAGTGGGTCGAGGAGGCATCAAGGGAAGAGATGGATCAGGGAGGACTAACAAATGCCAGTAAAATGGAAGCACTGTCTGGGAGGAAGCCTAGAGGTTTCAAACAGAGTAATAACTACACAGTATTTGGCTCACTGCTTTTTAATAAATCTTAGTATCTCTGTGTGGTTATTGGGGAATCATCTGGTTAAGGAAAAAATGGCTGCTGTACTAATTTTATAAAATCTGTATTAATATAATAATTATTTTACACTCTGGATATTTAAAATAAACTCAACTTTTAAAGTGTGGATTTCTAAAGAAGGTTTAGAATATGCTTTATATTGTGGTAAGATTAACATACCATCTTGGGGACAAGTGAGAAAGGAAAGGTTCTAATGTAACTGTAATGATTCTATGTCAAGCTGACATGGGTCAATTGTGCTGGTCAGTTTTATGTGAACCTGACATGGATTACAGCTAGTTTAGAAAAAGAAACCTCAATTGAAAAACATGTTTCTCACAGACTGTGACCTGTGGGCAACCCTGTGGTACATTTTCTTGATCAATGACTGATGTGGGAGGGTCCAGCTCACTGTGGGCAGTGCCATACTTGCTTCCCTCATAGTCCTGGGTGCTATAAAAAGGCAGGCTGAGCAAACCATAGGGAGTGAGCCAGTAAGCAGTGCTCCCTTCGCGGGCTCTGCATCAGCTCCTGTCCTGGCTGCAGGCAGGCCTGGGGTGGACTGGGATGTGTGTAAGCAGTGCTCCCTCCGCGGGCTCTGCATCAGCTCCTGTCCTGGCTGCAGGCAGGCCTGGGGTGGACTGGGATGTGTGTAAGTAAATAAACCCTCTCCTCTGCAAATTGTTTCTACTCTTGGTGTTTTATCATAGAAATCCTAATAAGACAATATTTAAGGAAAATATTTAAAGGAAAAAAGTAGATTATATATTTTCCCCCTTACTTTCTACTACTTATTTCTATCATACTTATAATTTAAAAATCAATTTAACAGAGAATTATCTTAATTTATGGCTGTATTTGTTCTTATTTTACATACACTAAAACTTAGTACAAAAATAACTACATTTTTTTTTTTACTTTCCCCATCCATCAGAAACTACTACTTAAGTATTTTCAGGTATTAAAAATGTAATGCTACAAATATCAAGCATTTAAGCCATAAATGACACATGATTAAGACATATAAAGATTTCTTTACCTGTCCTTTTGCTATAAGATAAGCAACAATTGAGGTATGTCCAAACTGAGCAGCCAAGTGGATACAGCTGCATCCTTCCCCATCAATTAGTGAGGGATCTGCACCATATTTCATTAGTTGTACAACCATGGATAAATGGCCCTGTCTAAAAACCAGAAAGACAAACATTTAGACATTAAGTTATTTATTTCAAAGACAATCTTCCAGGAAAGAGCAGACATGAGGAATGCAGTAACAGGAAGTCCAACCACCTACTTCATGGAGTTGCCTTAGAACAACACGCGAGTTTATGCTTCTTCAAAGTCTTAATTGGAACAACAGCTTTGATAACTTAACAAAAGCATAGTAATTATTAAATGAGTTCATTCCAATATGATCCTAAAACCCCAAGTATGCATGCATACTTTCAAAGTATTGCACTTACAACTGGGTTAGCCTGCTTCCCTAGGAACACTTGTAACTTTGTTTCCAGTGAAGATAACACTGGGCAGCAATAAATAAACAACTGACTACATTAAATATTAGCATTATCATTTTTTTTAAAAAAAAGGAGCCTAAGGCGAAGGGCGATATAGAAGTAAATGTAAACCTTGTGGCCCAGTGCAATGGAGTTGAATTCAGGTCTCCTCCAAGTTGATCCACAATAGCACCTTTCGAAATATAGTATCTGTAAAATAAAATTTGTAGTAATTTATAAAGTTTTCATCTTCAACTTTAAGAAGTTATGTGAAAAATAAAACATCTTCCACTATCAACCTACTTTGAAGATAAACAGTCTTTTCAAAGTTTAAAAAACATGTTTACTACAATTTCATATTAAAAACACCACTTTTTTGTACTAGAAGGAAATGATTTTTAAAGTTGCAAAAGAGAGAGAGAAAGGCTAAGTAACAAAGAAGGCTCAAAGGGGTGGAGGGGACATGTGGATCTCACAGGGAAGGAGAAATAGAAAGGATTTTGCACGTGAACTTGGGGAGAGTGAAAATAGGAACAGAAGGGCTAGTGGGGAAGTCCTGGGAAAGACGGCTGGAATTGGGGAGCATCTAGGGGGCAAAGTAGAATCCTCATGCAGTGAAAACTCCATGTATCTGTAAGATTAGTAACCCTAGTAAAGTCTCCAAATTGGCCATCTATAACCAGACAAAGTTCCCAACAGGGGGACTGGGGCATCAACCCAGCCACAAAACCTTCAACCTACAATATGTCTGGCCTGCAGGATACGATGGGGTAATGGCAGTGCAGAATTTCTGAGAGTAGTCGACCAACGACTGGTACAGCTTGAGGCCCACACCACATGAGGGAGCCCATGTCTAAAACTATGTGGATGGCCAAGAACCAGAGGCTGGTAAGCCCAGAGACCTAGGATAGAACCAAATATGACTAGCAAAAAAAAAAAAAAAGTCAATGAAATCATTTCTACCAATATCATTCTATACTCATAGATCAGTGCCGATCTCATCTATCATCAGAGGGGCAAGTGATCCAGCAAGTGATAGGAGCAGATGCAAAGACTCACAGCCAAATACTGGGCAAGGTAGGGGACCCCCACAGAGGAGGAAGTACTCTAGGAACAGGGGTGGGGGCAGAGAACACCAGGAGATTACAGGCCACAGTATCAACTGAGCAGCAGAGTTCATAGGGGCTCGCAGGCACTGACATGACAATCACAAACCCTGAATGGGTCTGAGCTAGGGCCTCTGCATATACCTTATGGTTGCATAGTTGCTCTTATGGGACCCCTAATAGTGGGAGGGGGAGAGAGTACCTGTGACTCTTCTGCCCACACCTGGGACCCTTCTCCTCCTAAGAGGCTGCCTTATTCAGCCTTGATGAGGGTTTGTATCTAATCTTATTGTAATTTGTTTTGTAGTTAATATCCCTTTTTTTAAAAGGGAAACAGAGGAGTAGATCTAGGTGAAGAGGGGAGGTGGGGGGAAGACTAAGAAGAGAGGAGGTTGGAGAAGCTGTGGTCAGGATGCAATGTATGTAAAGAATAAAAATTAAAATAAAAAAAAGAATAAAAAAGCCCAAATCATATAAAAAGCTACTCAAGCAACCACAAAGATCTGAACAACATACAAACTTATGGAATCAAGTAGTTGAACACACAACAGCCGAGAACAGCCAAGGCACAGTCTGCTTTGAGTAGAGCAACTTTTTAAGCTTCACTTTCCTCAGAAGGTGAGTAAAGATTAAATCGAGCAACAGACACAAAAGAACGCTACCACCTATAAAGGAGCCGATAAAGAAGCTTCACTATGCATTATTTGCTATAAAAGACATGGTTTAAAAAGAAAAAGACAGCTTTGTTACATTACTGTCACAGCATTTTTATATACTCTGAAATGAACAAGACCTAGCTGCTCTTTGTGATGCTTAATTATGGACTAATCAATACAGTGAATCTTAAATATAAATGCCTTCAAGACATTCGGCAAACACTTAGCACATAAATAGTTACATATAGTTGAGATGTAAACGTCATTCTAAGTGATTTTTAAATAACAAATGCATTCACGCTTAAGGTACACAGTTCTAAGTTCTTAATATAACCATACTTACATGTTTAATTCAGAAAACACTGCTTCATATAAATATGCATTAAACAGGTCTTTTAAAACATTATATAATAAAAAAAAACAAGTTCTCCATCATGCAACATAGTTAAAGAAACACAACCAAATAGTTCCAGGATGGTGGGATTCTTTTTTTCTTTGGACGCAAGGTATCACTTTGTAGCACAACCTGACCTGGAGGGCCAGGTTAGCTCAGATTAAAGGTGTGTCATTACCATGCCTGGGTTCTATTAAGAACACAAATGGTAGAGGCTGGAGAGATGGCTCAAAAGTTCCCAGGAACTACATTGTAGCTCATAGCTGCCTATAGTGAGATCTGGTGCCCTCTTCTGACCTGTAGGCATATATGCAGGTATAACACTGTAAACATAATAAATAAATTATTCTTTAAAAAAAAAAAACACACACACACACACAAATGTTAACTAACATAGGTCTGAATTAGTCCTTAAAGTATCTGACTGGATATGTTTTGAAAAGACTAGAATCTAAAGCAAAAAAAAAAATAATTAATTTAAAAAAAAACTACTTCAAAACCTCAACTGGGTTCTCTTTTTAAACAATTTCATTCTTTTCTACAGAGGCAGTTTATACTTGGGACTCATTTTTACTTGGTGAATTTGATACAATTCAAGTCAGTGTTGGGTAATTATTAAATGATTTCCAAAAAGAGTGATTTCTATTACTTTTCTTTCATTGTAAACTTCTGGGAGAGAGTACTGTTTTCATAATATGATATTTTTACCCCAGATGTAAGACCTGAGCTCAAAATAACAAGCATTTAAACTCTTATTCTGTACAGATTTTATTTACATTTTTAATTATGTGTATGTGTGTGGGTTTATAGACATGAGTATGCCCAAGAGGCTCAAAGATGATGTCAGTTCCCTTGAAACCCAAGAAGCAGGCAGTGGGGAGCAGCCGGCATAAGTGCCGGGATCTCTATAAGAGCAGTATGTGCTCTCAACTACTGAATCATCTCTTCACCTTCTAACTCACTCTTATTTTTATATTTATTTTTATATTCAAACCTCTGCTCAATACTACATAAAAGGTTGTTGTGGGGGATTGGTCTGGTACTGCTATATATTCAAATGCTAAACACTAAGTCCCAAGATCTGGCTGGCCCCTGACAAGATTCTCCTATACACAAAATGATGTTATGCTACCCCGCTCCCAAAGTTCATTGGTCTATAAAAGGCTATAAAGCCTGTGATTGGGCAGTAAATAGAGACAGGCAGGCTTTCAGATACCTGGCTGGACATCACAGATAGAGAAAGGAGAGGAGAAGAAAGAAGACCAAAGAGGAGGAAGCCGCCATGAGGCGATGGACCATGAGCACGTGGCCATGAGAAACAGCAAATAACAAGGGACATATAGCTAGGATATAAGTTAGGACAGCTCCAAAACCTACCCAGTCTAGGCTCACAGCTTGTAAATAAAATACCTGGACTGTGTGTCTTTTATACAGACTAGCAAAATTAAGAATTCATTTTATAGGATATCCATCAAAGAATGTTCTTGCAGGCACTAATGTTCTCTAGGTTTTGAAGAAGGATCAGCAATGAACAAGAACATTAACAAGTATTTAGAAGACAAGTTTCTCCAGAAGGGATGCCTACTGGAGTCAATCCAGAACATATTTTAAAATCTATAGAAGGCTGAGGAATTAGCAAGGATTGTTGCCACCAAAGCAACTGTCCAAGATTAGCTTGTAACAAAGACAATGGTCCATGGGCCACATAAGTGACAAAGTATAGTGAGCATCACAAGTAGGCATTCCAGCAATAAAGACGTAAGTTTGCTCCCGAAAGTGCTAGTAAATGTTCTTTATGTCCTGCAGTGTTGAATCTTAGACCATGACTACAAACTGTAACTGTAGCTATAATCCAAATTCTTCTTTTAATGTGTAGAGTTCATTTTTGTTTGTCCCTGGTCATCACTGTGTAGTGGTGATTCTGTCTGGACTCCGTCTTGTTGACTTTACTATTTAACCATTTAGAATCCACAAAGTGTTTTCAGTGCACTTTTCCCACAGAAGTTTGAGACTTGGGAACTAATGTTAAGAACAGCATGAGGAATTATACCAGAAATATAGTTATTAAAACTTCACACACTAAACAAGATTCTCAACCTCTTGTAACCTAGGTGATCAGACTCGGCTCTCCCCCAAAAAGAGATCAGAGGAATCTTTCTTAAGAGAATACTAACAACTCCAAAGGGGGAAAAAAGATCATAGAAACTAAAAAGCTTCTCCAGGACAGCTAAAGAAATAATCAAATAAACAGGAAGCCCACAAAGTGAGACAGAATCTTTGCCATACATGGGGGGTGGGGAGATAAATATCCTGAATATATTAAGAACTCAAAATACAAAGTAAAAACACGCTACTCCAGACACCTCCTCAGCCAGGCCAACTACCACTTCACTCCCAGGGAATGAAAACAACCTAAATCGTTCAGCTGACCTGAGGATAATGAAAATGTGGTACGTATGCACTGTGGATGACTCAGGCGTGAAGAAAAATAAAATTATGAAATTTGCAGGTAAATGGATAGAAGCAGAAAACATCCTATTGAGTGCAGTAACACACACCCAAAAAGACAAACTCTGCAATCTGTTCTTCATCTGTGGATCCTAGCTCCAAATCTATAGATGGGAGTATATAACGTGGAGTAAGTACATTAAACAGTTAATTAAAAAGGGACCATGGTGGGGAAAGAGAAGCAAAAGAGAAGGGAATGGCAAGGTACAAGGAAAGACAGCAGGGACGCTTAATTAGTGAGGGAGGAGGGAGAAAACGCAGGAGGGGGAGGGGTAAAGTAACAGTAAGCATGTCTAAAAAGGTCATATTATATACTCACCAAAATTATATATAGTGCACTAAGTCCAGGTATACACATAGAGTTGAAACTAAGTTCTCCCATCTGAGATACCAATGCTTAACCGACCATCTAGGGAACAAAACCTGACGCTAGGGACAAGATGTTCTCCATTGAGTTGTCGGTCACTGTTGTCTAGGAGACTTTTAAACACTATAGGCTATCACTGTTGCCTTTGAGCGCTTGAAGCTAAGTCTCCATAGCTGAAGAGACCATGCATTTGGGCTTAGGACCCAGAGGCTCTAAACTGGATCAGCCTGGAATGCTTCCTCCCTGAGAACTCAAATTTTCACACTACCAGAAGGTTCCATCTAAGCTTCCAAGGGAGGGAAACAACCAATAGTCCTTATCCAGCACTTTTGAACACAATAACCAGCATGGCCCAGTGTCCTTTAGGGTACAATATTAGCATGCATACTATGGTGGTAACCATCAGCTCTCTGCTTTGACTTAAGGCCCACACAAAATGGAAATCATGCTAGGTACCTCCCTAGAAACCTAGCCAACTCCCCGGGGCTAGCAAAGTTGTCCATCTTGGAGAACTGCTAACAACTCCTTTACTAACCAGCATAATTTAGAACTACATACTGAATGCTTACCCTTATGTCTGCATAGGGTGAGTATAGAGCTCACTCCTCATTAAAGAAACATCTTGTAACAGACAAAGGCCATTATAGAAAACCACAATCAATCAAAACACAGAAAACAAGTGATCCTGTGGTGTCCAGCCACAACGGATAGAATCCTTGCTCCTAAGGCTCATGGATCATAGCAGAAGAAAGTGTGGAACTACTGTACAACTGAAGGAGCAGGAAGTTTACTGTGAGATTGCATCTCTTAGATATCAGAGAAGCTACACCTATGAAATCTCATCAAACATGGCTGCCTAAACATGACCCAAACAAACACACCAACAGACACAGACATGAAAGAGGAAAAGCTCATGAGATCTCAACCCTAAAAGTACTATAGGGAACTAAAGAACACTGGGAGAAGAGAAAAAGTGTTCTGCAGGGAAGAGCCCAGGACTAGCTGGTTTCCCATGGCAGAGTGGCCAGCCCTGAAATCGCAAACATACCACTAACGCTGTATGGATTGAGCACTTTGCATTTTATAATCCATACATGGTAACAATGATTAAAAATAGGCTATAAGTTATGAGAGAACAATGAGGTACATAAGAAAGGTTAGAGGAAGAAAAAGAAGGAAAAAAATACAATCTAAAAAAAAAAAAATCAATAGCTAAAAAGTTTTTCCAGAGCTGATAAAAATGCTAACCTATTGTCTTAGGGTTTCACTGCTGTGAAGAGACACCACAACCAAGGCAACTCTTATAAAGGTCAATATCTAACTGGGGCTGGCTTACAGGTTCAGAGGTTCAGTCCATTATCATCAAGGTGGGAGCATGGCAGCATCTAGGCAGGCATGGTGCTGGAGAAGGAGGTGAGAGTTCTACATCTTGATTTGACTGCAGTAAGGAGAAAACTGGCTCCCATGAGGCTAGAAGGAGGGTCTCAAAGACCACCCCAGTGACACACTTCCCCCAACAAGGCCACACCTACTCCAACAAGGCCATACCTCCTAATAGTGCCACTCCCTGGGCCTAGCATATTCAAAAAACCAAACCTCCTTTCCCATTCCGGCCTGAACGAAGCAGGCTCGTGGACCAGTGACACCCAGAAACTAAGAGTATTTTGGAACCCCAGAGGTCGCGGACGGCTGCTCCATGGCTGTCATCATGCCACAAAATGAATACATTGAATTGCATCGCAAACGATATGGATATCGTTTGGAC
>NW_022196910.1:38087704-38089949 GCF_008632895.1 Mastomys coucha
AAATAAAACACTGCCCGATTTAAAAAAAAAAAACAAAAAAACAAAAAAAACCAAACCTACAAAAATCAAAAATTGTTTAATTCAAATTCAAGATTAAAAAAATTCATACCTTGTAGATATATCATGTGAAACTGCAGAAAGGAGAAATGAAAAACCTTAAGAGGAACTAAACAAAACCAAACTTCAAATGCACAATGATAACATTGATTTCTCAACAACAAAAGCCAGAAATTGTACACTGGCCTCTGGAATGGGTGGCATACAAAAGCAGATATATGCATCTGTCAGCCTAGATGTCTGCCCCGTGTGAGCATCCCCTTCATGATGAACTGAAGCACTCGTAAGCAAGCTGAATCATCTAGGAGAGTGTACTCCAGACCGAGGAGAGTCGTGAAACTCAAGGACGGAGAAGGAGCAGACAGCATGCTCTACAGGAAGCCGCACATTGAGACAGCAGGCCTTTCATGGCTGTCCCTGTGTCACCTTTTAGTGCTTACCCTGGCCTTGGTCTGTTCTTCCCTCTCTGTGCTGTGTTTACCTGTCCATTTAGAGCAGTCTGTTTTAGATTCATATCCTCACCTAGAATATCTTCGGTCCAAAGTATCAAAGATTTACTAATAGACTCCTATCACCTGGCTCTTATTTCTTATTAAGGATAAGCAGATCTACACTAAAGGATAATTTTACACTTAGAATGTGAAGCATGCCCAGCGCTTGGAAGGCAGAGGCAGGCAGATTTCTGAGTTTCAAGGCCAGCCTGATCTACAGAGTGAGTTCCAGGACAGCCAAGGCTACACAGTGAAACCTTGTCTCGAAAAATCAAATAAACAAACAAACAAACAAATATGTGAAGTACGTATCACACAGCCCTGCTGGTGTGAGTGGTAAGAATGTCACCTGTCACTGTTTTCCTTACTGCTTTTCCCTTCTAGAATCCAGTAAGAATTATTATACTAAGAATAAATCCCAGTCCCATTCTACCCTTGGATCACACTCCCTTATTAACTATGTGATACTGGGCAGCACAGTCAAGCTTTCTACTTGAATTCCTCATCCAATTTGTTACATCTCAAATGGGGTTATCTCAGCAATTATGGTGAAAGGAAATATGTATGAAAAATGCTCTATAGGACTCGACCTGTGTAAATCTTCAGTAAGTTAAACATGGGCTTATTTTTTTGGGGGGGGGGGTTGTTTTTCTTTTAGGTATAGAGAATAAACATCATGAAAGGTATTGATTTTAGAAATTATTAGTTCTTACGGTAAGTAATTTCAATAATGTTATAGCAATAGAAAAGCCAAAAGCCTATTTATTAATGAAGAGCACAAAACACGTACTTGACTAAATCTATTCTGTTATTGATGGCAGCCCAATGAAGAAGTGTAACATTTTCTTTGTCCGGTTGCCGTACATCATAACCTGCTTCCACCAATTCTCGGCAGCGTTCATATATTCCATATCTGGAAAAGGGACAGGTAATGGTCTCAGTACTTAAAAAGAGTTTAAAGCTAAGCACAGTATTTTCAGAAGTATTGCTTTGGGGGGCAGTGACGGGGGAGATAGGGAACGGGACAGGATAGTCCAGGTTGGCCTCAGGTCCACAGCAACCTCTCGCCTCAGCCCCCAAGTTACTAGAATCACACTTTTGTGATCACACTTGGCTTAATGCTTCATTGTCATCCTTACAAATTAAAAACATTTTCAGACACACATTACTTAAAAAAATAACAGTATTTCAACACTTTTTACTAACCCTTTTTGGCAACTCTAAAGTATTTATAACAATGTAAAATTTCACGAGGTATAAGGTAAAAAGATCTCAGAAAAAATATAAATCAGCCAAGTCTTTATAACTTAGTTCACAAAACTATGCAAATTTAAAAATTACACAGAAGCTAAAAAATGTTAAATTTTAAGAAAATAAATAACGGAATACACAAGACATTAAAGAATATCATGAACAAACACTGTTTTATATGAACCTTACGATAAACTTATCCCCATTTATAAACTTAGCTGATATTCCTGAAGGCAAATAAACCTTTTGTGTTGGGCTAGAGAAGGCAGTGAGAAAGTCCTGTGATCCGGGTCAATCCATGACAACCAGGGAAGGTCCCCTAGAAAGCTTCAGGGAAGAGGCTCACAGCTAACAAAAGGGAGGCAAAGGCACAAAGTGACCCTCATCACTGTGCACCAAAACTTACTGTTTTAAAGATTCATTTTTATCAGCGTTTGCCTGTATGA
>NW_022196910.1:38090719-38110723 GCF_008632895.1 Mastomys coucha
ATTCACAAAATCTAGACTTTTAAAAAAGAAGATAGATGGCAAACACATTAGGAAGATAACCACAACAAGGGAGTCAATATAGTGTTAATATTATATTATATTATAATTAGTGTTAATTATATAGATGCATGAATATATCATAATGAAATCTATTATCTTAGAAAACTAATATATGCTAATGTGTTTTCTTTTAGATATACAAATGATCAAAAAGATCAAGACATGATCAAAGTATACTGTGACTATTAGCTGTGACATATACACCTGTCTTCAAGAATTCTAAAATGCTGAAGGATTCAATTCATGTTTCTCCTGTCTACAGATAAAAACATCTGTTGTATTTCAACTTCCAAATGATGTGAATTATAATATTCTTAGATTCATCCATCATTTTCTTGACCAATCTCAAAGGCCAACATAATCTAACATTTTGAAGACAATATTTTGAACATTTTTGTAATATCCCTTAGTATAGTAAATATATATGCATATAATATAATATAATTAAGTGGCAGCAGGGGTTGAAGGGGTGGTGACAGGAGAGGTGGCTCGGTGTTCAAGAGTCTGCTGCTCTTGGTTCTTAGGACCTACTTACAAGATAGCTGTAACTGCAGGTCCAGGGGGATCTGATGCCTCTGACCTCTGCAGTACCTGTCACACATGTATGTACCTACCACACACATACACTGTTGAAGTTAATAAAAACAAGTCTTTACTAAAAGAAGACATGAACGGGCTGGCTAGATGTTTCTCTGGGACTCAGAGAGTGCCAGGAAAGAGTTGACTCCTGTGCTCTGACGTGCGCCATGGCACACTTATACACAAAATGGCAAGTACCAAAAGCTAACAGCTGGTAGGAATTACAATAATTTATCTGAGATACTGACATTTCCCTAGGCATTCTAATATGTACCTCAGATTTAGGGGGGAAAAAAAATAAGAAAGAAAATAACCATAAGAGAAACCTTACTGTGTAGCCTTGACAATGTCCCATGTGCTATAGTCATCAATATGAGTTTTCCGCCCAAGAGGTTCACCATATCCATGGTTATAATGGCTCTGTGGTTTGATTTCCTGTTAAAGAGAAAAAGCACTTAAACAAGAGACGAAAAACTTCAGAAAATATTTTAGTACTTTTATTTTTGGGCTATTTGAAAAATATCCATTATTGAGGTAATTACGCTTAGAATTTATATTCTAAAGAAAAAGCATAGCCAAATGACTAATCTACCCCTTGTATACATCTCCCAAATTAAAAAAGTCCTGAGATTAGAAATTAATGATAAGTAAGAAACTGTCTCTCATATCATTCAACTTTAGGTTTTTGTGAAAGTCTCATTCTCTTGTGCCAACTCTTCGCTCTTGTACAACTCTAGACTAGCCTGCGCTCCAACACTGTCCCAGATAAACCCTGAGACACTACCAACGGGAAGAGCTCACGTGGTCTCTCAGATGACAACATGCAGGAACACTCCTCTGTAAGCATGGTGCAACACACCTTTAACCAGGCAGTCGGACCTTCACGAGTTCAAGACCTACATATTAAGTTCTAAAACACTCAGAGCTACATAGTGAGACCCTATTTCTGCAAAAATAAAAGAGCAAAAATCTTCTATTCTCAGGTACTAGCTTTTCCTAACCATTCTTGGTAAATAAGCAATTCTAACAAAATGTCTAATTGCCTGAATCCAGACATGCATATGACAACACTTCAGTCAACAAGAGACGAGCACACACAGCTGTAGCTGTATGGAACTATCGTAGAGTTGAACATTTCTTATTGCCTGGTATTCTCACTATAGCTTCTAGGCACTCCATACATAACATACTGCAACACTTGGCATCATTCCCTTCCTGGTGGCTGAACTCTCAGATGAGTACTGCTAACCTCTATGCTCTCTGCAGAGCTCCTTTTCCACAAACACCTCTAAACTTCTCCTCAGCTCTAGACTTTAAATATGGCAGGGCAGCAACAGGTACCATCGCAGTATCTACTGCACAGCTCTTTCTAAGACAGTCTCATTGGGTAGCCCCGGCTGACCTCAAACTCACAATGCTCCTGCCTCAACCTCCCAATACTAGCGCTGGATATGTATCATCAAAAAGAAATAAAAGAATGTATTTTTTCCTCATATTGAAAAATATTTTAATCCCAACACTAGGGAGGCAAAGGCAGTGGATCTCTGTGCTTGTGAGGCCAGCCTGGTTTACATAACAAGTTCCAGGACAACTGGAGTTATACACTAGAGAGACCCTAGCTCAAAAAAACAAAAACAGAGAACAACTCCCCTTTAACTCAACATTTCTTCATTTCTTGAAGAGGATATGAGTATTTTCTAGCTACAGGACAATGTTTGCAATATATTATTAACTACTTTCCCATGGCAATTTAAAATTCTCCCTACTAAAAGTATCGTTTATGATGGTTGTAGTGGCACAAAGGCACTCTACGGCAAAGTCAGGTGGATCTCTGTGAGTTTGAGGCCAGTTTGGTCTACATAGTCAGTTCTAGGACAGCCAGCAAGAACTACATAGAATACCTGTCTACAAAAAACCTAATTAATTGAAATATTTTCCTACTGTATTATTGTTGAAAACTTTCTGTTCACATCCTTTGGAGTAGAAGAACTTTACTGAGTCCTGAGATTCATTTAATGTTTGAACTAGACTTATATATGCAAGATTGGATATTACCCATTTTCTTACTTAAAGACACCTGTCCCTTTCTAGTATTGCTGATTTATGGCTTCAATGTATTTCTGACATTCTACAACTAATAGTCACATACAGCAATCTTCTCCTTGGGCTTCTCTGGTTTTGACGTTTATATTTAAATACAACCACAATCATTAGTGCTATTGACCAAATACTCCCACTTCTCAAGCACACAGAAGGATTCTACAACCCTGGCCATCTGAAAGAGTATGTGTAAGTGATAGGTTCTTACTTTTAACTGAATATGAACAACAAATATATGCCTCACTCTCACTTTCTCTGGGTCATAGACGTTGGTAATCCTCTAAAGAGTAAAATAGAAACTCTGGGTCCAAAAGTAGCCCCTGCTTACCCTAAAACGTACGTGTATGGTGAACCAGTAACACTGAAGCTGTTAACATTTCAGATTGAGCCTTCAGCAGAAGCTGTTTGTCCTAAGTAATATACTCATGAGAGCTATGCATTTTGTGAAGTACTACACAGACAGATCTCTAGAAATTACCTTTATTTTTAAAAGATGGTTATAACTACTATATGGTTTTGCTAATTTATATTCACAGATTCCTTATATAAGAAAAATTTATTCTTTTTTTTTTTTTCTTGGTTTTTCGAGACAGGGTTTCTCTGTGTAGCCTGTAGCCTTGGCTGTCCTGGAACTCACTCTGTAGACCAGGCTGGCCTTGAACTTTCTTATTCTTATAAGCAATAATTATATATATATATATATATGAGTATCTGTGTGTGTGTGTATACAGAGAGAGAGAATATCTCTTTGAAGAGTCTAAAGAATAAATTTCCTAAAAATAGGTGGTACTGTTCTCTCATTTTCATGCCCAAGCACTAGCAAAAATTATCAAATTATAGTATTACCTATACTAGACACTTTACAAGACTGGTTCTAATCAACAATTGTGTGGAGTTGGATTGCTTGCTGCAGGTCCTGAGACAGACTATCTCAGACTAGCTTAACTCCCTAAACAGCTCCTTACAGCCTACCTCTCTACCTGTGCTAACTAACCTTTTAACTATTAGGTAAATCCTTCTGGAATGTCTGAACAAAGCCCTGGTTTTTCTCTGTCAATCTCAAACTAAGACTGACATGAGATAGTGCTTGATGCCTATGGGAAACACCCCTGCTTTGCTGAACCCACTTTCTTGCTTTCACAAGTTACTGAAAAGGTGTCTTGATTTTTGATTTTCTTTGTCTATTCCTATAAAAACTTGCTGAGCTTTGTTCTGACCTTAGAACCCCGTACCTGTGGTGATCGCAATTTATGTTTCCAGGCAGTCACTCGGGTGTACATCTAAAATAAATGATCTCTTATTCCTTTTTGGGTGAGAACTATGTTTTTGACTTTTCACTTGACAATAATTATCAGTTTTATCATCCAACTCAAGATTCTGAACATAAATTGAGAGAAAAATACAGTGTCAACTCTGCAACTTGGACTGTGAAGTAAAGTCTGCAGAGATAACTAAGGATCTATGATAGGGAGTTGTTCTTGCCTTTAGTAAGCAGGAACAATGGTTTTGGATTTCTGATCCAGTAGCCTAAGATAATAAATTTGTGTTGCTTCAAGCCACTAGGTTTCTTACAAAAGAGATGGCAAACTAACATAATTCCTTCACACAAAGCCTAATGATTTGTTTGCATAGGAGTGGGAGTTCAGGTAGTAGGGGAGCTAGTTAGTTGTCTCAGGGAGCTAAAGTGATGCTCAAATTGTGAACTGAAGGATTTAAAAGTTGGCCTAAACTGGGCAGTGGTGGCGCACGCCTTTAATCCCAGGACTGGGGAGGCAGAGACAGGAAGATTTCTAAGTTCGATGCCAGCCTGGTCTACAGAGCGAGTTCCAGGACAGCCCGGGCTATATAGAGAAACCCTGTCTCAAAAAACCAAAAAAAGAAAAAGAAAAAAAAAAAAGTTGGCCTAAGCCCGAGTACATCTTCTAAGTAGGATGACTAACGTGAACTAAGGTATAAGATAGCAAGATTTTTAGAGTACACAGCTTGCAGATGTTTAGGGTGGGTTGAGGAGAATGGTAGATACTAAAGTTGAAGAGAAAAGTAAACTGAGACAGGTCCATGGAAGATTCTGTGAGATTGCTGAATGTGCTCATTTACTTGCTAAGCCTGATCACAGGAATTGGAAGAAAGTAATGGAGTCAGAGGCATGGATGGACTGAGAGATGTTGTGAGGGGATACAGAGCAAGGCCAGTAGGGGTCCATCTAGAGAAAAGCACTCTTGAGGGTCATTCTTGAGTTTCCTAGTTTGTACTTTTTTGTTTCATTTCATTTGTCTGTTTTGTTTTGTGACACAGGGTTTCTCTGTGTAGCCCTGGCTGTCCTGGAACTCTGTAGAAGAGGATGGCCTTGGACTCAGAGATCCACCTGCCTTTGCCTCCTGAGTCCTGGGATTAAAGGTGTGTGCTACCAACATCTGGCTGCTAGGACATTTTAGCAAACACAAAAGGCGAAGAACGTATTTAACACCTATGGAGATCTTCAAGTATTTGCTTTCTCAACTGGGACACCCTGAGAGTTCTGAGGTCTTCTCTGTAGGACTCATAGACTCCTTCTCCTTAAACAAACTTTAGTTAAGCTCTTTGAACACTGAGAAAATGTCTCACTAACCAGCACAACTTGGTTTCAAACTTGTGAACCTTGAGCTGCTTCTCACAAGCTGGTGGTACTACAGGCGTGAACCACAATGTTCAGTTGAGCCCATTTCTTGACCTTGATTCCTGTCCTTGTTTGATCATACAGCCCAATTTTAGCAAGAATACTATTGGGTAAGTTGAGAGAGAACCACTTTAAATTCTTCGAAGAATCTTCTCACCTTAAATTGTCTCTACATTGGACAGGGCAGAGGTCTTAAAGAGTTGTGGGGGCTGGCTGGGCGGTGGTGACACACGCCTTTAATCCCAGCACTTAGGAGGCGGAGGCAGAGGCAGGCGGATTTCTGAGTTCAAAGCCAGCCTGGTCTACAGAGTGAGTTCCAGGACAGCCAGGGATACACAGAGAAACCCTGTCTCAAAAATCCAAAAACAAAAACAAACAAACAAACAAGAGTTGTGGGGCAGATCATAGCTACTTCCAGCAAGTTCAACCTCTCTCTTTAAAATACAAGAACCCTGGTCAGATCCCATTCTTAGCAGTATGATCCTGGAAAAAAAAAAAAAAAAAAGCTGAGAGGACAAGCAAAGCTGTACCCAATACCCTATTCTACACAAGTGTATCAGATAGCGTTTATCTTGCACACCAGAAGTAAGCACTGTCATTCTGAGATTAATCAGCACTGATATATATAGCTCTCCCTCACTCAATGATGGTAAATGCTATTTCACTGCACCAATAAAAATCACACAAAAATACTGCCCCTGTTTTTTCTTTCTGATACTGTGCTGGTTAGATTTTGTCAATTTAGGTAAGCACCTACTTACAGATAAAATGACTGGTTTCTTGAACTTCATTATTAAACTGCCCTCCAGGTGGCAGTACCACTTTACACCTTCACTAACAACACAAAGGTTTACTTCTCACTATGCTTAGATTTATCAGACTTCTTCCTTTGGAGACCTGAGAAACACCGCAAACCTTACCACTTCACTTACTATCTCCCTATGGCAAAACAAAGAAAGCTTGTCAAACTGGCCTGGGAACTTAGGAGCGGGAGATCAGATTATTTTGACAAGGTGAGGGCAGGTGCTTGACCAGAGATGGTTTAAGAAAGGATGAACAGGACACGGAATACTTACAACTCTTCTAGGGAAGTTCTGTTACTAATAAGAGCAGAAGTCAGAACAGAGAGGAGACTTAAGGAAAATAATAGTGTTCGTTTGGTTTCAAAAATGGAGATTTCCTCACTGGTAGAAATGGTGTGGTGACACCAAGAATTGGTAGTGCATAAGAGAAAAGAAATGTCCACAAGTAAGGAACAGGAGTCAGTGTAGCCATCATATGAAGCATCGTCTGTCAAATGCCAATGAAATAAATCAAAATCTGGATAAACTGACATACATTCTATTATTTATGAACTAGAATATTCATCATAAAGATGCCATTCTCCTCAAAATCCCTCAAAATTCTTTGTAGCTACAGACAAGGTTATTCTGAATTTATATGGGAAGACATCTGTTATCTTCTAAAAGTCAATTTTAAGAACTATTTCAAAGCAAAAGTTACCAACACCACACAGGCATAGCTTAGTTTTAGACACAAAAAGACATGAGAAACAGAAGAAAAAACAAAAAACAAACAAACCCTAGAATAAAACCCATGTATTTGCTCAACTATTTTTTTTAACAATATAAAAGCAATTTAAGGAAAGAGTTTTCAGAGATGAATGGGAATCCATAGGCAAAATTAAAATTAAAAAAAAAAAATCAACCAATTTTTTTTTTAAGATTTATTTATTTTATGTGAGTACACTACACTGTTGCTGTTTTCAGACACACCGGAAGAGAGCATCAGATCCCATTACAGATGGTTATGAGTCACTATGTGGTTGCTGGGAATTGAACTCAGGACCTCTGGAAGAGCACTCAGTGCTTTTTTTTTTTTGTTTTTTTTTGTTTTTGTTTTTGAGACAGGGTTTCTCTGTGTAGCCCTGGCTGTTCTGGAACTCACTCTGTCGACCAGGCTGGCCTTGAACTCAGAAATCCGCCTGCCTCTGCCTCCCAAGTACTGGGATCAAAGGTGTGCGCCACCACTGCCCAGTCGCACTCAGTGCTCTTAACCACTGAACCACCACTCCAGCCCCGATCAACCCAGCTTTTTAAAATTCAAATTACATAAAAATCAACTCAAAACTTACTACAAAACTAAATGTTAAAAAAAAAAGTATAACCTTTAAAAAGGCAGTGAGACCAGACATCTAAAAGCTAAAGATATCAAAGGAAAAAGCACACGAGTCAACAACTTTATCTGGACCTTTGTTTTCTAGCCTCCAAAATTGGGGATGGGTTCTCTACATGTAAGCCATCTGGTCTGCGTTATTTTATACCAGCAGCCCTAGTTAACTAGTGTAAACAAGAGATACTTTACCAAAGATACAGGAATGAAAATATACAGGAGGAAGGATATCATCAGCCACTCGGGAAGTAGCTAACAGGCAATGGCTTTATATCACAAACATCAGGATGGGCTAAAAGTGTCCAAGGGTGTGGTTGTCCATACCAATCCTGTAATCCCATCACTCAGGACCCTGAGGGAGGAACATTATAAGTTCCTGGCCAGAGTAAGCTGGTTACATAGGAAGATGCTATCTAAGGAAGAAAGGGGTAGGCATCAGGCAGGGAAGGTATTCCTTAGATCAAATGATTACTTAAAGCCATATAGGTATGATAAACTTGCCTTTAATCCCCAACCCTTGGGAAACAAGGGGCAGGTTCTCCAGCAAGTTAGCTAGACTAAGCTGTCTGAATGGTGGGCTCCAGGTTCAGGAGGAGACTACCTCAAACTAAGAGGTTGAGAGCAACCAAGAAAACGAGTATCAATACACACACACACACACACACATATGGTGGGTGGGTCAGTCATAATTTAATAGACTTGCTCTCTCCACATCTACTTTTAGGCTCCACATGAAGCATGTGAAAGCCAGTCCTACCTTGTCATCTTTGGCCTAGTTAAAGCTTCCCTACCTAAGTGACTGCAGTACAGCTAGTTTGTTCCTTATTTCCTAATCTCAAATCAAACAACCCCACAGCTGTTAACCATGATATACCTAATGGCCAGTTATTCGTGCCCATGTAAATAAGCTCCTCATCCATGTGTGTTGTGGAGGCTAACAGACAGCTTGTCAGATAAAGGTGCTTGTTGGGCAAGCCTGGGAACCTCAGTTCAATCCCTGGAACCTACACAAGGGTGGGGAGACTCAGCTCTAGTGCTGTGACACATGCAAATCATGTGATGCACACATCATGCATGCACATTCAATAACTTTAAAAAGTTTTGGCAAGTAAATCCACAGCCTTTCCCTTCCCCAGCCAAAAGGTCAGCACTACCATACTGCTGATCCTTAATCAGGGCACATCAAAAAGATCAGCACTACCATACTCCTGATCCTTAATCAGGGCACAGCAAAAGCTGTCTCCTCTTTCCCTACTTCCAGTTCACCTTTAACCTTCACACTTACTGCAAATTTCTTCTGTTTCATGCACTCACGTCTTGCCTTCTAACACACACCTGATCTTAACTCCACACCCCTGCACCCTGCCAGTGCTCTGCTACAGAGTGGTAACTTAACTGAATCACAAAAGAAATTTGAAAATCAAACTGGAAAGAAGCCAAAACAATGAAATAATACAGCAACGTCAAATACCAATGAGGATGCAGAGATTATATTATGCCCAGTGGATGGGAATGTGAAATGCATAGCCACTCTGGAAAGCAGCTTAATTTCTTAAAAACATTAATATACAACCAAGTGATCCAGGAACTGCATTTCCTCAGAGAATTAAAACTTTGCTTACATAAATATCTGTACACAAATACTTATAATTAAAAGGTACACTGTGTATATCCTATAACAAATACAGTAACTAAAGGCTGGGAACCCAGGTCATTTACAGTGTATGTCATAAAATGGTCTATTCACTATGGAGCAGCAGTCAGCAACAAAAAGGGACGAACCACCATGAGTACCTGACAAGTCTCCAAGAATTATGCTGAGTGGGGAAAAGATAAATAAATCCTGTATGGCACGTTCCAAATGATTCCGCTCATGTACACTTGTCTGTGTATATGTGTATATATGTGTGCATGTATGGGTATGTATGCTGATGTGTTTATGGCATAGATTTTGAGGCCTAAAGGTGACGTGTGGTGTCTCCCTCAATTGCTCTCCATCTTTTTTCTTTTCTCTTAAATTTATTTTTTTTATGTATGGCATCCTCAGAGGCCAAAAGAGGGTGCCAAATTAACTGGAACTAGTTACATGGACTTGTGAGCAGCCCCAATGTAGGTGGTGGGGACTTAACTCTGGCCTTCTGAAAGAGCAGTGAATGATCTTAACCACATTACTTTTTGAGACAGGGTCTCTCATTGAACCTGGGGCTCACTCAGCTTCTGGATACACTGGCAGGCTGGCAAAGTCTGAGACCCTTTTGTTTCTGCCCACAGCTCCAGGGTTACACTTGCACACTGCTCAGCCAAACTTTTCTATGGGTACTAGGGGTCAAACTCAGGTCTTCATCCTTGCACACATGAGCTTTTACCAACTAAGCAATTTCTCCAAAAGACGTTTGTGGAAGATGTAGAAAATGTAGAAAACCTACACAGGTGGATGCTGTCCAATAGACCTTGTGCAATATAAGGACAGCCCTCAATTTTATGCTGTCAGAAACAATAGTTACTAGCCACATAACACTAATACACACTCAAGATTTCAGTTTTATGACTGAAATGTGAATTTTTATTTTATCAACTTTACTTATTTCAAACGGCCTCATGACACTGGAGGCTACTGCATGGGAAAATACAGTTCTAAACACTTTAAAGGTAAAATTATTATGCTCTGACATAGAATTATACACAGACAGGGTTCAGGAAAACACTACAAAATCTAAAACCTAGTATGCCACTTACATGTTGACAAGAAAATAATTTTATATAGTGTATGCCTGAACACCTTCTCTCTGAGCAAATGCCTCCTCCCATAGTGGAGGCATCCCCTCCAGAATGGGCGGAGCATGTCTGCTGGGGGACACAGCCCTCACAGCAGGACTCCCTCTTCTACCACACACCCTGCAGGAGTTGTTAACATCTGACAATAACTATGTGACTAATTCTTAAGGCTTAAAAAATCATGTGGCTTAAATTTCTCATATCTTCAAAATTCATATGCTATCCAATTAAGAAAAAAAAGGGCACATGTTAGGGTGATAGATCATTCAGTAAGCATATATAGTTTCTACTTAGCCCACGATAATGCTACGTCCTAGCCTATTTCATTTTCCACTCAAGTGTGTTCCTTTTCTTATACTAGACTACATTCAACTACACACACACACACACACACACACACACACACACACACACACACGTGCACTCACTATGGCTGTAGCTCAATTGGTATTGTGCTTGCCTGATATATGCATGAAGCCTTGGGTTCAATCCCCAATAAATCACTCATGGATGAGCACCTGTAATCTCAGCACTTTAAGGCAAAAAGCTCAAAAATTCAAGTTCATAAATTCAAAGCCTGAACTAAATCAGATTTTGTCTCACAAGCACACAAAAAAGTTAAATAATGGGAACTTTTGAAATCAAGTTAATTAACTTTCTAAATAAACAAGATCCTGCATATCTATATTATGATATTCCAATGTTCAAAATAAATCAATGTTTACAGCTGATTCAAAATTAAACCTATAAATCACTGAAGAATAATGGGTATTTACAATTTCAGGTAAGGAATAGATAAACAAAATGTCAAAGTTTAAAAAAAACACAAAGAAAAGCAAGATTAACAAAGCAGTCATGTGCATTTATCATGAAATGCATAGGAAAAACAACCTTGGGATAGAAGAGGCTCAGCAGGTAAGAACCACAGCTTCTTTTTTGTTGTTGTTGTTTTTGTTTTTTGAGACAAGGTTTCTCTGTTGTAGTCCTGGCTATCCTGGAACTCACTCTGTAGACCAAGCAGGCCTCGAACTCAGAAATCCACCTGCCTCTGCCTCCCAAGTGCGGGAATTAAAGGAGTGCACCACCACTGCCCAGCAGGAACACAGTTCTTACAGAGCTGTCTCTACCTCTACAGAATCTGTAGTGTCTTAAGGAGACATCCCCAGTGTCTCCTTAAGGAAACTCACAAGTCCAGGAGCTCTGGCTCCAAGGGTCTGACACAACTGCACTTGCATGCACAACCCCCATCCCAACACACAGCATATACACATACATAATTTTAAATAAGAAAATTTTTAAAAAATTAAAAATTAAAAAAATAAAATTAATAAGAATAGCTAATTTCACTTCCTACGTACTATTCTGAACTTTATTTCGAGACTATAAACTGACAAGACTGCTCCAAGGTATGGCTGATGGGAAGGTTTCTATTAGAGACAAGAGACGAAGGACAGCCAGAGGCATCTGGAAGAGTCCAGAAGAGAGAGAGAAAGTAGTACACTTAATATGACCAGCAGACTAGACTAGGCCATGGGGGTCAGAAACATGGAGAATGAGAGGAAGAAAAAGAAGAGACCAAGGACGAGGGCCAAGAAAGACCCATAGGGAGAGGATAATGGATATAGCTGGCTTATAAGGTGAAATACACAGCTGGGGGGTAGGGGAGTGAGTTCCTGAGCTGAAGAAGGTTCTGGTATGGGAGGAAGTGAGAAGAGCTACCTACTGGTGATGTGGACAAAGCCTGGAGGTCAGTTGGCACCACAGAGAGCCACTGGTCCCTTCTGTCAATGAGAAGGAAACTAAAGGCTTTCTAAGAGAGGGATTACTGTCACAGGCCCTGAGGAATGCTGCTGGCTTTTGCCTAACTACCAGAACTTTGGGGAGTGGAGTTTCCTTTAGAGCTGACATTGGCAAAGTTTCAAACAATTAAAGATGCTACTGGAAACCACACCATGTTTCCATAGTAATATCATGTGTCACAGAAACACTGCTAGTGGAACCACTTACGATGCTTTTATCATTTGAATTGGAGGATTATGGTACTTACAAGATCTTCTGTAAAGGTAGAGACAGATTTAATTGGTTACTATCCTATTAAATTTTTATAGTCAGAGTTGGTCTGCACTCCATCACTGTTTAACCTACAGCTGTCAATACCAACTATAAACCCCAAAACAATGGAATCTCCTTCCAAGCTACATTCCACATGTTCCAATGCTGGAATTTTCTTGACCCTACTAGAAATTAGCTATAGTTTGAACATAACCAATAATCACACAACCTCAAATATTCTTTCAGTGAGGGCCGGCAGGTGTACAGTTTATGCAGTGAGGATCAATCAAAGATAGCCATTTACTACTACTACTACTACTACTACTACTACTACTACTTCTACTACTACTACTACTACTACTACTACTACTACTACTACTACTACTTCTACTACTACTACTACTACTACTACTGGCCCAAAGCAAAGGGCACCATTCACAGCAAAACACAAACTTCAATTAAGAGTTTGAAAATGTTAAGCCTACGGCACTTAGTACATTAACTTATTCAATTCTATAAAGAATCCTTAAGATGAAGGTTTTCTATTATCCTAGCGTTTTCAGGAAAGAAAATCAAGACAACCAAAGTAAAAGTTATGTGCCCAAGAACAGTTTCTAGCAATGGATGTGATGGTTGGAACACAACACTCTCTTATGTACAAGAATGTAGTCTGGTAGATGGTTACATCAGATGTGCACAATGAGGACACAGGATTTTAAAGCAGTACCAATTCTCCTCCCCTGATTAGCCTCTGGTAAGCACGGGTTTATTCTCCATTTCTATAGTTTTGTAATTTACCTGTGTACACAGGCGCTGGAAGATGGCTCGGGTGATAAGCACTGCTGTTTATACAAGCAAGATAAATTTGGATCATCCACATTCTTTTTTTTTTTTTTTAAACTCAACAACATCAAATTTTTAAAATGCAGTTAGGGATGGGAAATGCTCAGTCAATAAAATTCATGTCATGCAGTCTTGACGGCCTGAGTTCAGATGACATGACAAAGGAGCATGAGTGCATTTAGAAGCCCAGCACTGGGGACACACGGGCTGGAGAAAGCCTGGGGTGCTCTGGCCAGCCTGGCCTAACCACTGAGCTCATGCCAATGAGACCCTTTCTTAAAAAACAAGGACAGTTCCTGAGGAACACCACATACAACACATGCAAGCACATATACACATCTGAATACACACACACAATACCAATCTGACCAAAATGGTTGCCTTTTAAAGGATTTTATAAAGTTTATTGTAAAAAACTTGCCAAATGCAAAAAAACCATCACAAGCTAGCTGGACATAGTAGTGAATGCCTTTAATTAATCCCAGCTCTTGGAAGGCAGAGCCTGGTCTACACAGTGAGTTCCAGGACAGCCAGGGCTACACAGTAAAACCTGTCTTCAGGAAACACACATATACACACACAAACACAAAACATTACACTCCAAATGAACTAGGCCTAGTCTATAGATCTCAATGAACTTTTCTACACATGGAGTAGTCATTCTAGGAAGGCTCCACTGCTTCACACTGGATTTAGTGCTCTCACTGTCGAATATATTTCCATGCAGTTATCCACCACCAAGACCAAAAATCCAGACAGACTTAGAACTAGAGCAGCGATTAGCTGTCTCTCCTCTGTCTTAACTCATTTCCATTCTAGCACTCAGTCCTTCCTCATCCCAATATTTAGCCCTTCTTATTCTCATTTCTATGTTATTTTGTACCCACATGTATATTAGTTTACATATACTATTGTATATAGTAAACAATATAAAATAGTATATTGTATATAGTATATGGTAAGCAATATACTATTGTATATGTAAACTATACTGTTGGCTACATCCTGTATATGAGAGAGACTATACAGGTTTTTTTTTTTTAGATTGTATAAACTCACTTAATATTATACATTTTAAGTCCAGCAATTTTCCTATAAATTTTGTGACTGCATTTTTCTTTTTCTTTTTTCTTTTTTTTTTTTTTTTTTTTTTTTTTTGGTTTTCGAGACAGGGTTTGTCTGTGTAGCCCTGACTGTTCTTGTACTCACACTGTAGACCAGGCTGGTCTCTATCTCAAGAAATCTGCCTGCCTCTGCCTCCCAAGTGCTGGGATTAAAGGCGTACGCCACCACCACCTGGCTGCATTTTTCTTTAGAGCTCAATAGTATTCCATTTTTTAAGAACAGAGACAGGATCGTATGTAAACCCAAGTTCGCCTAGAACACACTATAGCTCAGGCTGGCCTCAAACTTCCAATAGCCACTTGCCATATCCTCCAGAGCTCTGTGCTTACAGCACATGTGAGCTACATCATGACCAGCTTGAGTACTGATCATTTATCCTAGTGACTGCACCGATGACTGGCTCATAGCTATAAAGAGCATCACAGCACAGGTTCTGCATACTGTTGCCCAAGGAACAAAATGTGAAACATGGTTTCTAATTAGTGTTCCACAGTAAGCGAAAAAGATATTTTAGGGAGTCTTCAATAACGGTAAACATATATCTGTTAAGGTCCATAAGCTGCACAACCCCAAGAATGAGCCTTAAGTCTGAAGTATGGACTCAATGGCAATGGCACACTGGTGGAGGCTCAAACACTGTCAAAAGTACCTCTCTGAGCCGGGGGGGTGGTGGTGGCACACACCTTTGATCCCAGCACTTGGGAGGCAGAGGCAGGCAGATTTCTGAGTTCGAGGCCAGCCTGGTCTACAGAGTGAGTACCAGGATAGCCAGGGCTACACAGAAAAACCCTGTCTCAAAAAAAAAAAAAAAAAAAAAAAAAAAACTAAAAAACAAAAAACAAAAAACAAAAAAAAGTACCTCTCTGTTGCTGCACACTGATAACGGGGAAATTACAAAGAATGGGGGAAAGGGGATATGGGAATTCACTGTACTTCCTGCTCAATTTTGTAGAATATAACTTAAGCCAAACCTAAAATAACTAAGAAAAAACTGTACACTATTAAAAATAGCATAGATGAAAACACCTGCAACCATAGCTGTCTGGTATCTACCAAACAACAATCAACTTTGCAACTCCATCATTTCGATCACATTGAAACACGATATAAATGCAGGGGTAACCTGGATTTAAATGTATAGTTCTACTGCTTACCAGCAACTCTGACTTCCACATACATCCATTATCTCATTTGTAAAATAGGCACACAATGCAGTGAAAATTAAATAAACACACATGTAAAGGTGTTTAGAATGCTCAGTATTGAGGTTTGGTTTGTTGCTATGTATTATAGTGCTAAATTCTGTACCAGAAGGTCTAGACCTAAGAGTGAATTTTCACTTCACAAGTTTTTGTGGTACAAACCTTGTTCCTCAATTTAAAATATTGGTTAAGTAAAATTGGCTTCAGCCAATTACTGGAAAGATTAGAGGTGGGGGTCTGGAGTTTCCTGGTTGGGGGGTGGAAAAGCAATGTGTGAGAGGAAAGAAGAAGGCACCAAGAGAGAAGAGGTACCAGGAGCACACAGCCAGGAGAAACAGCAAATATTTTGGTGTATACCTCTGGGGAGGTAACCAGGCCACAAGTCAGAAATGAAGCTTAGGGGTTACACCCCAGAAATTGTCAAAGCCAAATAAAATAACTATAGTCGGAGGTCTCATTTATTTGTAAATTTAAATTGATTGTGCTACACTTAGCTCATTGTTACATGTCAGTGTTAGCAATCATTACTATTATTATGTATCACACTGAGGCAATAACATTAATTTGGCACAATGCCTCGTACATTAAATGTCAAATTAGTACCCTTCCTCCTCTATATATAACTTTGCCCAAGTATCAAAAGGGTAGAGAGTGAAATGGAAGGGCACTTATAAGAATCCCCTTGAAACTCTTTTAAAACAAATATAACACAAACCCATATAGCAAAGGATTCTGTAATGGAAGCATGCTTATTGTGAAAAAGCTCCATTTCAAACTTGAGTATACACATATACCCTTCATCTAACCCAGGTTCCCATGAACACAGCTCTGACAAAGTTAAGATATGAGATAAAGAGCTTTCAATATGTTGAAATATTCCTTAACATAAATTTCTTGAAGTTTCTATGCTTCTTCTGAATCAGAGGTTTACAAACTGAGTTTACGGTCAGCTGCTCCAAGATCGCAGTATGCATATTGCTTACAGCCGCTTTAGACAGCAGCACAGTCCAGCAATTACTATGGTAACTGTAGAGCCTGAAATTTTGAAAAAATATTGTAACTATATGGCACTGCACAAAAAGGTTTATAAATTCTCCGTCTAGATTATTCATAACACAGGCCACCCAGTTGTTCATTAAAAATTGTATTATGCAGTTAGCACAACTAAGTTATGCTACCATCTCTTACAGCTAGACATAAAGAGATCGCAACAGTGGTGTCAGACATGGACATGTCTGCCCAATATTCCACCCCAGCTCCAGTCGTCCTAACCAGCAACTGCTATGCTGGTGGGCTTAAGCAGGCCCAGAAACTAACCCTGAGCCATTCAACACTACTTTTCAGTGTGGAAAGAGAGACAGCACCCAGTCCCTCTCCTCCCTACTGAGATGGTCTGAGCAGTTTGGCCAAAAAATTAAAATAAATAAACCTGGTTTCTGTGTCTATATCACATAGAGTAAAGAAAGCTGCCCTCCAGCAGGAGAGAACACAGCTAAAAGGAGGAGAGGTGAGAGTGTCAGCCCAGGCTGTGGCTGTCCTTCAGGACAACTGCTCCTGACATGACCTTATGGGGTATCTGAGAAAGTAAATTAAATCCTCCCTTTACTCAGCTAATTTCTAAGTTGTTGACATTTGCAACCAGAAATTTCTAATAAAGTAAGAGCAACTCTATAATCAGTGTAAAGCCAAGTTTTTCCCCTATGAAAATAAGGATAATCACAGTTTTGTTAATCTCTCATCAAATCCTTCATAAATTAGAAAGTGGCCATAATCTGAAAATCATTCACTTTTTTCCCCTAGAATATGGCAACAATTAAAAAACATAGGCCATTTGGCATGTGTAAGCCTTCTTCTCCACTCAGCCCTCCACCTCATCTCCACACCAACATATAAGGGATACTCAGAAGTCCCCTGGGGCCGGGCGGTGGTGGTGCACGCCTTTAATCCCAGCACTTGGGAGGCAAAGGCAGGCGGATTTCTGAGTTCAAGGCCAGCCTGGTCTACAGAGTGAGTTCCAGGACAGCCAGGGCTACACAGAGAAACCCTGTCTCGAAAAACCAAAAAACAAAAAAAGAAGTCCACTGGGAAGTACTCCAACTTACCGAAGAAATACTCTATCTGGCATGTGTTATCTCTAAAGAAAGCAGAAATCATTTGAAAAGGTTTTTTTTTTCTTTTTCCCTAATTTTTACTTTTTGGTGGTACTAATTTTGGCAATTAGTGTGGCGATTCTTCTACATAGAAAGAAATACAGTTTAACCCTTTGCAATTCAAGGCATGGCATTGCTTGCAGTTATTTCCTTTCTCAGAAGGCTGAGGGTTCACTGTACTTTCTTCCAACTCAGTCACTAATAATTCTCTCTCTTTTCTTTAAAGATTTATTTATTTATTTATTTATTATATACAAGTACACTGTAACTGTCTACAGACACACCAGAAGAGAGCATCAGATCCCATTACAGATGGTTGTGAGCCACCATGTGGTTGCTGGGAATTGAACTCAGGACCTCTGGAAGAGCAGTCAGTGCTCTTAACCCCTGAGCTATCTCGAAACCCTAAAAGAAGGTATTGTCCTAGAACTGGATAAATAAGCCAGAGTGGAAATTCTTATTCATCTATTTTATAAATATATCATCCTGAAGCATGACCTTCAAAACTCAAGATACTTGATTTATTTACTCTTAAACTTTCACCTGCAACAACATTTAATAGTAATATCATGGCATGACGCTTTTTAAGAGAACTTAAGGGGCTGGTGAGATGGCTCAGCAGGGAAAAGCACCGACTGCTCTTTGGAGGATCATGAGTTCAAATCCCAGCAACCACATGATGCCTTACAACCACCCGTAATGAAATCTGACACCCTCTTCTGGTGTGTCTGAAGACAGCTACAGTATACTTACATATAATAAATAAATCTTAAAAAAAAAAAAGAGAACTTAAGCATCTTAATAGTAAAACACCTTTGTGACTAATATTGAGGTCCTTTGGAATTAGCTCTCCCCCACCATGTGCCCTGGGAGTGAGCGCAGAGAGTATATGCCTCTACCTGCTCAGCCATTGGACATTTCTAAGACGCCTTAACTGTCCCACCAGAGCACCTTCAACAAACCTGACTAGCCTACAATCCATTCTTTATCACTCATCTTCGTCCATCCTGAAATAGCTCAAAACCTACAGTCTTCTGTTTCACGATGTGTTACTTCGTACACTGCATCACTCTGTGGCTTCAGGTCTGTGACAAAGTCATACTCAGATGTTCTACAAACACTGCTTAAGACCATAAAGTAAAGCAAACAGGCTTATCATAAAAGTCCTCTACCTATCCTGAGACAACCAGTATCACTTACTGTGGTCATTCAGTCTGTGATCTCTAAGCTAACACACACACACAATTGCTCAATTTGAGATGATGTCTATTATTACATTAATAGCTAAGATCTACTTTATTAATGGCTAGACACAGAACTTTGTATGAATTAACTCATTTAGTTATTACAATAATCTCATACTATTATAACTTGGTGTTGGCTTAGAACACAAGAGTTGGGAAGTTTGCCCAGGTGACATATCTAGTAAGTAGAACTGGGATTTGAATACAAGCACCCTAACATCATTCATTGGTCATGCTTACAGCTTTCTATCTACCTACTTCAGAGCTCACTCTTACTACTTTTCAGATAATTCCCACAAATGATGATGAGTAGGACTTGGGTACTCTAGTTTCAGGTCTGTTGCACTGATAAAATGCCCTGACAAAAAGACAACTTAGGGGAGGAAAGGGTTTATTTTATTGTAGCTTGTGGTTCCAGACTATAGTCAGCCGAAACAGGGAAGAAATTGGGAACTTGAAGCCACTAGTGACACTAGAAGTCCAAGCAGAGAGAATGGATGCACACGTATCTGCCTACTGCTCAACTTACTTTATATTTATAGGTCCAGGACCCGAACCCTCAAGAACGCTGCTACCCACTTTCAGGCTGGGTCTTCCTACATCAATTAACATAGTCAAGACAATTATACAAAGCCAACAGTTCCTCAGTGAGACTCTTTTTAGGGGGATGCTACACTATGTCAAGTTGACAATTTAAATAAACCACACCATGGGCATGGGGCTTTTACTGATAACTCAGGTACTTTAGGAGGGAGAGGCAGAAGAATCCACAACTCAAAGTCACTCAACACTACACAGTGAATTAGACACCAGCCCAGACTACAAGAGACCCTATCTTAAAAACAAATGATATTAAGATTGGGAAAAAATAAAATACAGGACAAAAAAATGACATTTTCCCCCTCAAAGTAAAAAATCTGGTTCTACTATTTTTCAACTTTGGATTTATTATACTCTATAAGGTCAACAATCTTTTCATTTTATATAGACTTAGTTATTATTGTGTCTGTAAAACCTAAATTACAATTATGATTTAGAACATTTTT
>NW_022196910.1:38110733-38147858 GCF_008632895.1 Mastomys coucha
GGAAAACCAGCTCAGTTGAGAATACTTGCTAGTCTTCCAGAGGCCCCATGATCAGTTCCAAGCTCACAAATGCCCACCAAGAGGGGGCTCTGTTCCCCTCATCTGGCCTCCATAATCGTGCACCATACCCATATAAACAAACAATAAAAATACATCTTTTTTTGATTTGGTTTGTTTTTTAAAATAGGATCTGTCTTTGTAACTCTGGCTGTTCTGAAACTCTGTAGACCAGGCTGGCCTCAAACTTAGGAGATTCACCTGCCTGTACTTCCAAGTGCTGAATTTAAAGGTGTGTACTACCACACCCAATTAAAAAACTCCTAAAAAGAAAAAGGCACCCTAAGGCATACTATCTAATGTCTGCAAACCAGAGTCTGATGACAGAGCGGCCAGTAACCTAACAGAAGAAAACCCTGTCTGCGCACATTAGTTTATACACATAAACAAATCTATCTCTAAATACTTAATAGGATGAAAAGCACAAATGGAAAAAAGGCATCACTACTAGAGCCTGAAAAAAAGAGACTTTAGAAAGAAAGTCTCTTTAGAAAGAAAGCCTGTGAGATATCAGGTATAGTTACACTTTATCTCACCACTCAATAGAGCCAAATCATGAGAAAAGAAAGTGGATAAAGTGTAAAACAAAGCAACACCAATTAAAACACACACACACAGACACAGACACACACACACACACATTGGGCATGGGGAAGCGGGGAAATGCAGTACCGTTTGAAAACGAGAGAAGAAGGGGGGAGAAAAGTGAGAGCCCAGGAAGTCCAGGCAATCCATCCAGTGCTGTCAGATTCCTGACACATGGATCTCCAACGCTGGGCTGGCAGAAGGGTTTGTGATTTCCTTCTACTGAAGCACTGAGCTGAGCTGCTGAAGCCCGGCTACTGTGACTCAAGAGGCTGCTGGACTGCAAACCAACATATGGTCTGTATCCCTTCTCCTAGTCTTCTAATGGGTTACTCCAAGTGACGGGAACATGACTTGACAAGCATACTGCTCCATGCAGCACTGACGTGGACTCCAATGAGTTACTCAGATAGTCTAAAAAATTATTGTGTGCACAGCAGTTAGATGTTCAAGTTGATTATCCTACCCCTCACCCCCACCCCCCAAAAACAACCCAAATCACAGCTCAGGCATCAGAGTTCAAAGAAATCTTGGAGATCATCTAATCTAGCCTCTTTATCTAAAAAGCAAAGAAACTAAAAGTAGCTAACTTAAGCTGACTCAGGGCTACAGAGCCAAACCAGCACCCTAACCCCCTCATGGCCAGTTATCTATTTCCAAAGAGCCTTTAATTCTTCCTCTGTGATAACATGAATTAGCACCTATTTCAACAGAGCAACCATAATATCAACTTCCCTTTCAGCATTCACTACGAAATAGGCCATGGGCTTGTCAGTCCCAGTGTGATGGCTGGTTTTCTTTCTTTCTTTCTTTCTTTTTTTTTTTTTTTTTTTTTTTTTTTTTGGTTTTTTTGAGATAGGGTTTCTCTGTATAGCTCTGGCTGTCCTGGAACTCACTCTGTAGACCAGGCTGGCCTCATCTGCCTGCCTCTGCCTCCCAAGTGCAAGTGCTGGGATTAAAGGCGTGCGCCACCACCGCCCAGCACGTGATGGCTGATTTTCAAACAGTAGTTTACAGCTTATCTAACACTAGCACTCACAAGACTTTACAAGGTAAGTAAATAGATACCCAACTTCACAAATGAGGAAAATATAATTTGACCTCAATGACAGTAAACAGCAAAACCCACATTTAAAAAGAATAGTGCTTCTTCTTGACTTAGCGCGCGCGTGCACATACACACATACATACATACACACACACACACACACACACACACTTCTGAGTTCAGTACCACACCTGGTCCAAATCTGATAAACAAGTATTTATATGACTCACTAAATGAATGGTATTTCTATAAAGTAAGATTTTTCTTACCAAAAATATCTCTAAAAATGTTTCATTGTCCATGTAACTGTGTACCAGTCTTAAAAGGGTTTTAGTAGTGGGCAGTTTGCATCCAAATTGGTGAATTAGCAATGGCGGATTCTACCCATCTATCTAGACTATCTATCTATCTAACCTGGAGGGACACAGTCTTGCTGTGTAGCTCTCCCTGGCTGGGAGCTTATAACACTCTTGTCTCAGTTCCTCAGCTATGTGTATTACAGGTGTATTCTACCATGTCTGCTAACAGCTAAACTCTCTATTCTACAAATAATTTATCCATTTAACAAATACTTAGAAACTATTTTTGTGACAGTATTAAATCCAAAGAAAAAAGTAAAATGAAACATTTCTAAAAAATGTAAATCCAATAAATTAAAAACACGTTAAGATGGGTGATGGTGGTATGCGCCTTTAATCCCAGCACTTGGGAAACAGGCAGGCAGATCTTTGTGAGTTCAAGACCAGCCCTGGTCTACAAAGTGAGTTCCCTGACAACTAGGGCTACACAGAGAAACCCTGTCTCACCGTGCACCCCCCCACCAAAAAAAAACCAAAAACCTCAACACATAAATTTCTAAACCACTCAAAAAGAAAGCATCACTTCTTCTGGTAGTGAGAGTGGAAAGACGGCCTTCCCAGAGCGCCTAAAATGTGCTCATTCCTGAATCTGAACATATATCTTCCTACAGCTGAACCAAGTCTGGAAACATCAATAGTTTCTGATGAACAAACAGAAGCTTTAAGAAGTGTTTACTTCGTATCATTTAATTACTGAGGATTCCAAATTAGAAGCCAGGCCTAGGGATGAGGTTCTGGTAACAGTGGCTTGCCCAGGATGCACAAAGCTCTGGGGGTACGTAGCTGATCCGAGGTATGAGAATTAGAGATTCAAGGTCATTCTCAGAACAGAGGGAGGTGAGGGCTACAAGACACCATGCCTGGAAGGAGAAGGAGAAGGGCGGGAAGGGATGAAGGTGAAACAGACGCAGCAACAGAATGGTAATCCCAGTCAGTCGGTAATCACAAAAGCCGGTATTCTCCATTATCTCCTTAATAGGCCATTAGTTAAGAATCATCATTATCATCATCATCCCATTTCTCAGACTCTAGGGAAACCTCTTGTCCTGGTCTGTTCCTCTCACTCGGTAAGGAACGGTGCAATAAGCTAACCACAGAGGATAAGGATGAGTTCACTCAGTCCCCAAAGGTCCAGAACTTAAACTTACTAGACCTAGTGCTTACTTGGTAAAAGAAATCTCTATCTTACCAATTTCAACTCTAAACAATAGGGAAGTTGATTTTCTAGTAATATACTATCTGTTAAATAACAGACTGATGATATCTTAAGTTCAATCTCTCTATTATACCGAGCAATCTCTAGATTAGTAGGTAAAAAAACAAAAACAAACAAACAAACAAACAAACGGGGGGGAAAAAACCCTGTTTTGAGACACAGCGTCACTACAGAGCCCTGGCTGGCCTAGAACTTGCTATGTGGACTAGTCTGACTTCAAACTCAAGAGACATTCCTGACACCCAAGTATTGGGTGTGAATGGCCACACCCTGCAAAATTTTGTTTAGGATAACAAACAACATACACTTTTAGAAAGAGGAAAGGTTTTTTGTTTTGTGTATAGTTTGGTCTCACTGAGCCCCAAGCTGGCCTCCAACTCATTATACTGAGGTGAAGATAGCTTTGAACTCCTAATCCCTCTCTCTCTACTTCCAAACTGCCACTGTCACAGTACATTAAAATACATAAAACACTTTAAGTGCTTGAAATACACCCACGGGAACAGATGAACAGATACTCCTTAATCTCAATTACAACACAACAATCTGAAAACTTTCTGGACATACTTTTAGGGCCTACGTGCAAACCAAAAGAAATCTCTCTAATGCCAATTCTAAGTTTGTTACAACTTTAATTTTTCAAAAGCTGTGTCAGAAACCCAAAATAGCATTTTCTAATGAGACTTGTCCCAGCATATATTTCTAAGAAACTGTCTCATCCTGTATGTATGTATGTGTATATATGTACGTGTCTACGTGTGTGTAATATATTTGTATGTATGTATCTATGTGTGAGTATATGATCAAGTTATGAGATAAGACAGTATTAATATGAAAACGGTCCTTTGTATTCACCATTAATAAAAAAAGGAAGACACAAAAGCCAGAAAGAAATAAAAATCAATCTAACACAAAGTAACCTTTAGTGAACACCGCAGATCTGTGCATAATCCTCAACCTCAAAACACGACCTGAGTTCTGCAGGGAGCTGCGCTACTCTTTCCTGCCCTGCCCGCATCTCACCGTACACCGTTGGAAAAAAAAAAAACAGGATACACAAAGAATTGCTTCCAGGCCTTAACTAAACACAAACTCTGCTACAAACTGGGAGGTAAACAACGGCAGAAGGTGACTGATCGGGCACGGAAAACTGTCCGCTTCCATGAAAAGATACAAAAGCAACGGTGGGAAACGTGTTGCGCTGTCTACCCTCCCTGACAGTCCCCAAAACAGCGCTACTTTGTGACAAGCTAATGGGTGCGTGGGTTTATTCGCGGAAGTTCTGACTCTCTTTATTTTTGTTTTTGTTTTTTTGTTTTTTGTTTTGTTTTTAATACCTTAAGGGCAAACACTCAAACACCGAAATTCATCCTCCCCAGCGGCGAGCTGGTTGCTAGGCACATCCTGGAAGGACATCACTTTGCCCAAGAAACTACTATTCCCCCCGGGGACGAGTGAACTAATGAGAAGGACAGTGTCATTCACCAAGAAAGAGGGTAAGAGAAGAGAAAAAAATCAAAAGCAGACTGGCTCCCTCCATCCCTGGAGAGGCTTGGAGCGAGGCCAGGGGCTTCAGCCCAGGTTCCAAAGTGTCAGCAGGCCCCCGTCGCCCCTGCACCCGCAGGCAGCACAGCGACACGACCGGACCATCGCCATCCCCACCTCTGTCCTCCAGGCACCGCCAGGGACGGCATCCCAGAGCCCGCCCCGGCCGGGCCCGCCCCGCTATCTCCTCCCCCGTTATCCGCTCGCCGCCGCGCTCGGGCCTGGACTCGCTTCTTCAACCTCCCCGGGTCCCGCACGGGTCACCACGCGGACGCATCGGCCGTCGCCCCCGGGGGACAGGCTGAGGGAGCGAGGCCGCGGGGCCGCGGGGCCGGGAAGGCGCTCGGCGCGGTCCCTCACCTCCGGGTGGAGAAGGGGCACGCAGCCCGTTTCGGTATCGTACTCATCCGGGCCGTCCGCCATCTTGGTGTTAAATCCCTCCTCCCGCTGCATGCTGGGAGAAAGCGTTTCAGCCTCGCGGGGCTCGGCAAGGCGGAGGGCGAGGGAGCGCGAGGGCGAGCGCGAGCCCGGATGAGGGCGACGCGGCCTGCCGCCGCCGCCTACTCTTCCCCCGGGCCCCCGGGACGCCCCCTCGGCCCCTCCCGCCGCGGAGGGCGCGGGTCCCGATGCGCGTGCGCCGGCCCGGCCCTGCCCGGCCGGGAGTGTGCTCGGCTGCTGCACTGCGCCGGGACAGCGGACAGCGCTGGGCGTGGGCGCCGCGGCCCGGGGGCGGGTCCCGGTCGGAGGCTGATGCTGCTCGGCTCCGGCCACCCGGGAAAGACCGCGCACCCAGCCAGCACCCTGATCCAGAGCTGCGCAGGGGAGGATCCAGACCCCTCCGAGGGCTTAGGGTGTGACCCCGGGAGACTAGGGATGCGTTCTCCTCGCCTCTACCCGAGCCTCGGGGACACCGGGAGAAGCAAGGACAAAAACTGGCTTCCTGGAAAAGCTTTTGTTAGTGATGCCCTCTTTGCGATTGAGCTAAATCCTTGTTTTTGACAAGGTCAAAGCCCCACACGTTTCCCATCTGCTACATTCATTTTAATAGGGACTCGGGAATTCAAAAGTGAAAGCTTTTTAAAATGAAAGCTCTAGAGTGTGACCCAGATAAAAATGATTAAAGCCGTCTTTAAGAGGATATTGGGGTTGGGAGGAGGCTGATGGAACAATTGCAGAAAGGATTTGTTTCTGGTTTGGGCTACTAGGGATTGTAAATCTCGACAGCGCCGGGGCACATTTAGCAGAGAGAGCGATCGTGAAACACTGATTCTGATACTAACCAGTCCCCCTGTCAAAGCCAAGTCAGCCAAAGACCGCCAGGGAGCCCGGGGGGGGGGGGGGGGGGGGGCGGGAGGTAGACCTGCAGTCGGACAAAACCAGATTTAATAGTAAATAGGGAGGAAGGCCCACCCGAGGAAAAAAAGAATAGGGGGATGGAAGAAGAAACCCCTTTGTAAGGTTTCTATTCCCGCCAAATGACTCTGAGGAGGGTCTAGGGAGAGCTGAGATCGGTTCTGGATTGGACATTATTGATTCTGAAGAGGTGGGAAAAACGGGGAGTAACAAGATATTGGAAGAGATCATGAGGCTAGGGACAGTTCAATACTGGGCTCTCCCAGTAACAAATGAAAATGGCAAAGTAGACCTAGTGTTCGTGGGTAAAAGGGCAGTAAATATTCAGAAAAGGATAAATGTGATATTTTATAGCTGCTTCCGGTGGGGGAAAAGAAGCGATCTCTGTTCTCGTTGGAGCTGGCTGTATCTGAGTGTATCCTCTCAGCACGGCTTTTCCGACACGGACCGATTTTCTTTTTTCTTTATCTTTTTCTTTCTTTCTCTCTTCCTGTCTCTCTCTTTTTCTTTCTTTCTTTGTTTACTTTGTCCTGGCAGAAACCAGAAACTATGAAAATAGTTTACAACTAGTTCTCAGTTTACAACACCAAAATTTTTTCAGTCACGTGTCAGCATGAACAGAATCCTTTTTTACTGGGATATTACAGGCGCAATCTCCTTACCCTTAGGCTTTTTGCATTTACTTAAATCTAGAAGAAAAAAAAAGTAAAGAAACGGTTGTGGCATTCAAACCAATATGAAGTGAAAGACAGAACTAGACATGGAGAACAAAAACAAGACATTTTTATGAGTGCCCATGAATTAGAAGTATTAGTGCAGGTCTATAGCGGGAATCTTCATAAAAGAGCTGTTCAACCTGAGAAGCCTGGATTCACAGGGCTTTGGTAGAAAGGTCAAGTTCAGTTGAATCAGCAAAATCTACCATTTAGCCCACATGGTAGTTCCGTAATTTAAAAAGATGTAGGTTAACTAGATGACAAAATTAAGTAAAGCAAGAGATTTCAAGTTTTTAATGTAGGCTTTTCTTTTTTTGGCTCCTTCTTTCTGTCTACTATGTGTCAATCTGCCTTCCTCTCCATAATCCCCCCACTACCATAATGCTTGGCTTTACTCAGACCAAGAATCAATGAAGACAAAGATAACTGAAACCTCCAAAACCATAGACTGAAATTAATCCTTCCTCATCTGAAAAAAAAAAAAAAGTCTAGATCTCTATCTGGAAAACTTGGGGCACCTGAGCCTTCTTGTTCAGCCACTGCCAGGCACAGACTTCTTACTCATGGTCGTTTTCCTACTGACTATTGGAGACATTTGTGTTTGTAACTTCTGAGAAATCAACAGCTTTACTGTAAAGGAAAAATATTACTATTAAAAGTGACTGCGGGGAAAGCAACACAGAGAATGAAAAAACCCATGTCTTCCATCCTCACTGGAGTACAGCTGAAATAAATAATTACTGAAGGAACAACTGGCAATCCTGGAGCAAATGTGTCCATTTTCATTTTCAGGAATACCGGCACTCTCAAGAGGTGGCATTTACAAGCCAGCCTGGACCTTATTGCCTGACTGTCTCAGAACAAAAGAGCAGTGGGTCTTGGGAAAGCATGTCAAACTGAACTAGGTTTAGTAGGGACCGAAATGAAGCAATTGGCTCTATTCAGACTCCACCTTGTTAATCGCAGGGTTCTTATCTACACAGCCTAAATTTGATAATGTTTGCAGGAGACGGTCAGTACAGCAGGTAAGGGCACTGATCCCTTAGATGACGAAAGAATGGCATTGTAGATAAAAAAGGAACAAAGTTCAAAGAGAGCCATCGATTTGTTAAGGAAGGAACAGCAAAGTGAATTTAGATTAAGGAACCTTAGAAGGCACGGGCTTCAGTGGTGTAGACATGACTTCAGAGGGAACCTGAGAGACATGGCAAACTAAACACAACTTTAGCCACTGTCTAGTACCACTCCAGTTTTACCATCTCACAATGGGCAAATGGTGGGGGACTTAGAAACCTGCTGAAAGTCACAGAACCAGGCTTAACAGAACCACGTCAGGATCCACCTGAACTTCTTGGTCGCCTCCTTCACGGCCATCCCATATTTCTTCTGTTATAACTATCTACAATGAAATATTTGATTTATTAAGTTATTTGAAAAAATGTGTAGATATGTGTGTCCTCATGTGGATATGTGCATGTGAGTGTAGTTGTCCATGAGGGCCAGAGGCTTTGAAGTCCCTGGAGCTGGATTTATAGTCTGCCAGATGTTGGATCTAGGAGCTAAACTTGAGTCTTCCACAAGAACAGCAAGTGTTCTTAAACATTGAGCCATCTCTCTAGCCCCATTCAGTGGGTTTTTTTCTTTTCAAAATCACAGTAAAAGCATTTAACATGAGATCTGAACTGCTGACTGCACACATAGCACAACCTGTTAACCCTAGGCGCAGTGTCCTGCAGGGGATCCCTTGATCTCATCTGAACAGCTGCTCCCTCTGAACCTTCCCCTAGCTCCTGCCAACCACCTGCTGTGCTTCATCAGTCTATCTTCATATGCCTTAAATAAGCAGAAGCAGGCAGCGTTCCTTCTCTACACAATGTAAACCCAAGGTTGTTGTCTGTGATAGCAATATAGCACATTTGCATTATCTGTTCACCCCTCAGAGAGTGTTTGCATGCTCGTCATATCTTGGCTACTGTGAACCATGTTGGTTGAAATGCAAAATGGTGCAGTCAATATGGAAAACAGAACACACACACACACACATACACACAAACACACGCACACACACACACGCAGGCTGTGGTCCAGCTAGTCCACTAAATGACTGTCTCCCAATAGAAGGTCCAAGAATCTACTAGTTGTGCAGTCCACGAGGCTGGATGTCTCAGCTGGTGTTCAGTATACACCAGAATTCCAAAAAAGTAGGCTTTAATGCCACTGGAGGAATGGACTTAGCAGCCAGAGCAGGACAAGCAGGCAAAGAGAGCAAGCTGCCTTCTTCCATGTCTTCTAGGCTGCCCACAGAAGGTGTGACCCAGAATCAAGGTGGGTCTTCCCACCTCCAAAGTGGTTCTTTGCACATCAAATTTTTAAAAACCCCTCATAGGTGTGCCTAGCTGCTTGGACTTTTGCTAATTCCAGATGTAATCAACTTGATAAACAAGGGTTCCCATTTCACCATAGCCTTGCAAACACCTGTTCCTTTTTTCAGTTTCTTTGGCTGGTTTTTTAGTTTTTAGTGTTTATTTATTTATTTATTTATTTACAAAGTGGCACATTTTCTTCTAGCATTTCCTTCCCACCTTCTTCCCTCCCACCTCTGATGAATCCTTCCACTCCTTCCATTTTCATACCATGTGTGCTCCATTGCTTTCTCCCCTCCCTCCCTTCAAGCCTCATCTTCTAGGTTCCTGGCCTCCATCCACATTCACTCCCACATATTCATATTTAACAATGAGAAGCTGTTACAGGATCCACATATGGTAGAGAACTTACGTTACTTGTCTTTCTGATCCTAGATTACCTTAACAAAATACTTTCAAGTTCTATCTGTTATTCTTGCAAATTTCGTAATTTCGATTCTCTTAATGGCTACATCTAAATTTCATTGTGTCTAAACACCCTGTTGTTTTCATCATCCATTCACCTGCTTTGTATATATCTAAGCTGTCGCCATTCCCTTGCTGTTGTGAAGGAAGCAGCAATAAACATGGATGTGCAGATGCTCGTGGTAGGATATGGAGCTTTTTGAGTGCAGGCTCAGGATACTGTAATTGGGTCACATAGTAGTTTTATTTTGAGTGTTTTGAGAAGTGTCCACATTGATTAATGACTTCCCCCGCTTACAGTTGTTATGGGGTTGTTTGTTTGCTTGTTTGTTTCGAGCAGAGTCTAATGTGGTCAAGGGTGTCCTCAAACTCCCTGTGAAACTGAGGATGACTTAAACCCATGATCCTCTGTTCACCTCTCAGGTGCTGGGATTGCAGGTGAGTGCTATGGTGCTGCTTTTTGATATTCAATAGTGTCCACACTAGCAGGTGTGTAAGTCTCATCTGAATATTCCTAATAATTAGCAATTTGGGGCAACTTTCATAAAACGGTTGGCCATTTGCCTATCTTTAGAGAAATGTTTATTCCTTGGTCTATTTTTTATAGGATTGTCTGGGGTCTCTCCACTGAGGTTGTTTGTAAGAGGAATCCACTGTCTGTTTTGGGGATCAGCTCCATTTGATTTGCAGTGTTTTCTCCCAATTATGCAGGTTGGTTTTTTGCTCATTGACTCCTTCTCTGAGTCGATGGCTTTTAGCTCAGTGCAATCCTGCTTGTCTAGTTTTGTTGCTTGCTGCTTTGTGTTATGTCTGAGGAGTCATCGCCAAGCCCAAGATCATGATGATTTCACATGCTTTCTTCTACACAAGTTTGTGGAGTTTGAGTTATTGCATGTCCATCTCATTTTGGATTGCTTTTGTGAAAACTCTGAATCTAATTTCATTCTTTTTGAACATGGAATATACTTTTCCCAGAATCATCTTTCTTCTGACTCTCTCTCTCTCTCTTTCTCTCTGTTTTTTGAGTATGTAGAGATTTTTATGGTCCCATATGAATTATGAGTTTTAGGGTTTTTGTGTGTCTACTTTGTAAAGAAAGCCATTTGGGCTTTTAAGGAATGCATTAAAGCTGTACATCATTTTCAGTAGTATAGATATTTTAGCAGTAGTAATTTTTCCAAAATAAATTCATGAATGTCTTTCCATTTAATTGTGTCTTTCTCAATTTCTTTCATCAATTATTTATAATTTTTTAGTGTACCCAAATTTTATTTCCCTTCTTGGTGTTCCCATTTTTTCCTTTTTTGATGGCTGTTATAAATGGTATTGTTTTCTTAATTTTCTTCTCAGATAGATTACTGGTAGTGCATATTGTTTATATATGATGTTTGTTGTTTTAAGAAAGGGTCTTATTCTGTAACCAAGGCTGGCCTGAACTCAGAGCAATTCTCCTGCCTCAGTTTCCTAAGTTGCTATAGTTACAGGTAAGAGCCAATACACCCAAACTTGACAAGTGATTTTCACATGCTGATTTTGCACCATGCAGCTTTATTTTTTATTCTAACAAATAACAATTAAATATTGTTTTGCACAAATGTTGGAAATAGTAACCATCACATAGAGATATTTTTAATCTTAAAATTCTCAGATTTCAGTCCTTAGATTATTTGGACTGGCTAAATTCTGTTATGTAATCACAATACTTTGAATTCTATCAAGTATATTGACGATAATATTTCTGCATAAGCCATTGTGCACATTTCTGTGTGTCATTGGAACTGCCAACATGAGAACTAAAAAATACTGCTGCTGAGAACCAGGCAAGGGCCCACAGGGACCATCACCATACAATGCTGCTTTAAATGAAGTGGGAACCATTTCTTCCCTCATAGTCAGAGTATGGCTAAAGATAAGAAGGCCATTTAAGAGGAAACAAAATATACATTAAAACTAAACTTATAGGAAAAAGCAGCAATGTGTTCCCAAATATTCCCCACACCCTTTATCTATCTAGTATCCAGCTCTTGCTTTTGCCATGTAGCTAGTCACATGTATTCCTCACAATGACTACTAGTCTATAGAGCTAATGACCATATGCTGTCACTGAGACAAAAAGCTCTTACTTTGGCAGCTTTGGAGGAATTGGCCCAACCTACCTGACATTCACTCTCTTTGGTTCTGTCTTAGTCACTGTGAAGAGACACTATCACAGTTTGTATTCCTGCACAAAATATTATGACCAAGAAGCAAGTTGGAGAGGAAAGGGTTTATTCAGCTTACAATTCCATATTGCTGTTCATCACCAAAGGAAGTCAGGACTGAAACTCCAGCAGGTCAGGAAGCAGGAGCTGATGCAGAGGCCATGGAAGGATGTTATTTACTGGCTTGCGCCCCCTGGCTTGCTCTCTTATAGAACCTAGGAGTACCAGCCCAGGGATGGCACCACCCACAATGGGCCTTCCCATTCTTGGTCACTAATTGAGAAAATGACCTTCAGCTGGATTTCATGGAGGCGTTTCCTCAAGGGAGGCTCCTTTCTCGGTGATAACCCCAGTTTGTGTCAAGTTGACACACAAAACTCAGCCAGTACAGACACAGTGGTCAAGGCAACTCTTATAAAATTGAAGCATTTAATTGGAGGCTGGCTTATAGTTTCATGCCTTAGTCCATTCTCATGGTGGGGAGCATGGGGCATGCATGCCAGTGCTGGAAAAGTAGCTGAGAGCTACATCCTGAGAGAGAGAGAGAAAGAGAGAGAGAAAGAGAGAGAGAGAGAGAGAGAGAGAGAGAGAGAGAGAGAGAGAGAGAGAGAGAGAGAGAGGCTCTGACTCTGGGCTTGATATGGGCTTTTGAACCCTCAAAGCCCACTCCCTCCAACAAGGCCACACCTCCTAATCCTTTTAATCCTTTCAAATAATGCTACTCCCTGGTAACTAAGCTTTCAAATATATAAATCTATGGGGCCATTTTTATTCAAACTACCATACCATTCCTGGTTCTAGGGCAGGGTGGGCCTGAGCTTCAAGCATGCATATTTTAGGAGTGGAAGCATGCATATTTAATTTAGGAGCAAGAGCTGTGGAGCTAAGGGCAACTAGATTTGGCCATGCTGGACCCCTGCTGGTAGTCATGTTCAGGGCTTCATTAGAATCGTAAGCATGTTCCAGAAGTATCACAGGTTGTTAACTGATCTCAGGTTATTTCTAGAAAGTTCCCCAGCCAGTACAGACACAGTGAAGCACTGCCCCTTCTCCAAGCCTCTGTTATTAGAGGAGCATATTATATCAAGAACCTCAGGCTCTTCTTAGATTAACCTCTTTACCTGAGAGTAAACTAGAATCAGAAAGCAGGAACCTTTAGCCTGAGTTCTTAGTTTTGTGAGCTCTACCTAGGTAAAGTTTCTATGTTCCTTTCTGTAGAAAAATATCCCCAGCCAGCCACCTGCTCTCCAGTCTCACTGAGTATATCCCTCGAGCCTCTGCTGTCAGCAGAGTCAGCACTCTAGCGCCTGTTCCCAAACTCAACAGGCTTTCTTTCGATCTTTTCTAATATTATGAAATAAGAGAATGAAAAATGCAGAGGCATTAGTTTTTTTTTTTTTTCCTCTGAAACTTGAGGGTATTCATGTGAGTTCCAATGGTAAAGTTCAAGTCCTTTCCCCTGCTGAGCTATCTCAGCCCCTCCCCCAAGTGATGTCTTAGAATTTTAGTTCTTAACTAATGCTCTTGACCTGGACAGGACCTTGGCAAGTCATCTCCCCAGCTGTCTTCAGACAGTAACCCTAAGCAAATGTGATGTGGAAGACAGACGCTGGCTCTGGCTGGGAAGCTAATTAGTGGTCTAACCTCCATCATTTGACTTGACTGCTCAGCCTGTTTTGTCAACTGGAAAATAAAGGGCTTGAGAAAGGTGCTCCCTGGAGTCCCTTTCAGGCCTGGGGATTTAAAGGGACTGGAAGGTTGGAAGAACCATCCTAGATTGTCCTCTTTCAACATCCATGACAAAATGCCCATGGTTCCTGCAATCAGCTTTTATTCTTCTGTGAGTTTTGCTCTCAGAAAAGTTTCTTCTTTCTATCTTTTTTTTTTTTTTAAAGATTTATTTACTTTTGTGTGTGTTGGTGTTTGGCCTGCATGTATGTCTGTGTAAGGGTGTCTGATCCCCTGGCACTGGAGTTATAGACAGTTGTGAGCTACGATGTGGGTACTGACAATTGGACCCAGGTCCCCTGGAAGAGCAGCCAGTGCTTTAACAGATGAGCCATCTCTCCAGCACTCAAGCCCTCATCTTAAATTCTTCATTCTATGAGTCTCTTCCTCTTCCTCCTCCTCCTCCTCTTCCTTTCCCTCCTCCTTCTTTTGAGACAAGGTCTTACTAAGTTGCCCAGGTTGGCATTGAACTCATTCTGTAGCACAGGCTAGCCTTGAATCTGCAATTCCCTGACCGACCTCAGCCTGAGGTGTTTGGGATTATAGGCCTTTGCCACCAAGCCCAGTTTTATCTTTTTTACCTAAGTCTTTCTAAGACAGGCTTAGTCTTAATAACAATTACCAGACTGCCATTGGTAAAAATCTGTTTTTTTTTCCCATTTCTAAATAATTGCTCACATGAGAAGTACCAATACTAATGACCAAATGCTACCCACTGGATATTCCATCTCTGGGGGAGATAAGAGAAGCTTAAGTATTGTGGGTGTATCATCCAGTATCCCCATTTTTCTAGGTTGGGTTATCTGCTTCCAGGATACAGTCACAGAGTGGGTAGAGTGGCTAAAGGTACCATATTTTTTTTTATGTATAATTTTTTTTCTTTTTTTATTAGGTATTTTCTTTATTTACATGTAAATTTCTCCTTTCTCAGTTTCCCCTCCAAAAAACAAGAAACAAACAAAAACAACAAAAACAAACCCCTGTTGCCCCCCCCCCCCATGGCAGCATGTGTATAGTACAGGATTGCAAATTTGATCATCAGTGGGAGGAGAGGACCTCGGCCCTGTGAAGGTTCTGTGCCCTAGTGTAGGGGAATGCCAGGGCCAAAAAGTGGGAGAGGGTGGGGTGGCAGGTAAAGGTACCATATTAAGAGAATAAACTAAAACCAAGTATGGTGGTGCATGCCTGTAATCCCAGCCCTCAGGAATGGAGACCCAAAGATGTTCAAGGCTAGCCTAGGCTTCATAGTGAGATCATGGCTCTAAGTTAATTGATCAATGAATTCATTAGTTGCTAGATTCCCACAGAATCCAATTCAAAATGGTAGTCCAAGTCAACAGTTCTTCCTCTTATTTGTTGTAAATTGGTTCTTTTTCTAGTAAATCTTCTTAAAATGTGTTTTATGTGTGAGTATATGCCACATGTGTACAGGTGACCAGAGAGGCCAGAAGAGGGAATGCAAACTAGGGTTACAGCTGGTTGTGAGTCACCTGCTCTGGGTGCTGAGAACAGAACGAGGTCCTCTGGAAGAACAGTAAGTGCTGTTAGGCAGTAAATCATCTCTCCAGCCCCAGTCAACCAATGTTTAAAGTCGAGAATGATTGTGTGTACATTAGTCTTTTAAATAATAAAACGAGAAGGGGCTGGAGAGTGGTTAAGAGCACTGATGGCTCTTCCAGGGGTCCCTAGCTCAAATCCCAGCAACCACATGGTGGCTCACAACCATCTGTAATGAGATCTGATGCCCTCTTCTGGTGTGTCTGAAGACAGCTACAGTGCACTTATATATAATAAATAAATAAATCTTTAAAAAATTAAAAAATAAAATAAAATGAGAAAACAAATAAGCTTTAGTCTCTTTTGCCTCCTTGGTTACCCGACAACAGCTCCCAGAGTCTGGTATGGTTAATCCTAGTCTTCTTAAAACCTTGCAACACATAAAGAGGTGTTTGTCAGGGAGGATATGTATATATGATTGTGGTTCCAATAGATCCCAAGGGAGCTGAGCATTGTCTCTCCTCTAGTGGCACTGTACTATTGTATGGTTGCAATGCACTGTGTCACTAGTGTGGGTGTGCAGGGACGAACCGTGCTGCCAGTTATACGAAAGTAGTCACAGGATGATGTCCTTAATACTGAATAATGATGAAAGATTACTATGTAACTGGTTTATCAATGGACCATACTATCCTGACTTATTTTATAATGTACCCTTTAAAACGAAAAAAAACTGCTTCCTTTCTGTTTTTTAAAGTGCATGTGTAATTCTGTCTCTGTGTGTGTGTGGGGGGGGGCGGTCTGTGTGTCTGTGTGTCTATATGTCTGTATACGTGTGTATGAGGGCACTGGGCATAGGATGCTCTGGAGCTGGAATTTCAGGTGGTTGTTAGCTGCCCAACATGGGTGCCCAATACCAAACTCAAGTGTTCTGGAAGAGAGATGTAGGCTCTGAACCACTGAGCCCTTTCTCTAACTCCATAGGATATACTCCTAGCACTTATAAGGAGAAGGATTATACTGAAACAGCACCCAAGCCACACCAGCAGCTGTCTTGTGGTCTCCCATAAGCTACACTTGATTGTTTAATTTCCGAGTAGTTTACTCTCCCATCTTATCCCTTGTGACATAGGAACAATAAGCTATACCATATAGCCTACTTATGTAATAAGCCGTCCCATCTAAGTAGCCTTTGATGTTCACACAATGGTAAAATTGCCTCACACATTTCTCAGTCTGAGAAGTACATATACATATATCTGCGCATATGTGTCCTGAAAATATGCTATCTGGACTGTGTAAAATATGCCACAGTTTTATTCATTCTGAGATATTATTCAAATTCAGTGTTTATAATAACCCCCATAGTATTGCCTTAGGTCTTTTGCATCATTTATCAATGGAAGAGTACATTGGTTTTAAGCAACTGAAAATTTGATTGAGGTTGCTAATATGGTAGGAACCTTTATTATTTCTTACAAGCAGTCTAGAGTGAACATGTGTTTCAACAGTCTGATGAGATTTGAAGTTCCAAGTATTTTTCAGGTTAATTCAAGAGATTCCTCTCTCTGCTTTGCTCTTCTCAGATAAAAGTGAGAAATTTCATGTTCTCAACACGACTCTAAAAGTCGTAGCTATTACTCACCATGCAGCAGCATAGGCAGGCAAGAAAAAGACTGCTTCTTCTCATGTGCCTCCTTTTGGAGTCAGATCTCGTTCCTCAAGACTTAAATACACGTGTATACTAAACCAATCTTTGGCAAAGGAACCGAAGCCACAGTGAATGAACAGGAGATGGGCTTATGAGCTACATCTGTCCCTGTTTTTTTGCATAGTCCTTGAACTATGGGTATTGTATTTTTATTTTTAAGCTTTTTCATTTCTTGTGTGTGTGTGTGTGTAAGTATTTTGCCTGCATATATATAAGAGCACTGAATGCATGCCTGGTACCCAGGGAGGCCAGAAGGTGGTATTGGATTCCCTAGAACTGGACTTTAGGGTGGTTACAAACCACCACGTGGGGCTGGGAACTGAAGCCAAGCCCTCTGAAAGGGCAGCCATTGCACCTAACTGCTGAGTTCTCTCTCCAACAGCATTACATTTTATATATTATCCATATTATATTTTAAATGAGGGAGAGAATGAGAAGTAGTCCATCTTACATATGTGGTGTTTTGTTTTTGTTTGTTGAGACAGAGTTTCTCTCTGTTGTTCTGGATGTTCTGGAACTTCCTATGTAGACTTGGCTGGTCTCTACTCCCTGAGTTCTGGAATTAAAGTTGTGCGACACCACACTGGCCCATGTCTTTAGATTCTATATCTGTGGAATAAACTAACCCAGAATTGGAAATATTTACCAAGGAAAAACTGTATCTGTGTTAAACATGCACACCCTTGTCTTGCCATTGCTTAAGGAACAATGTAGACTACTTATGTAGAATTTACATTGTATCATGCACTACAAGCAACTTAGAGATGGCAGAGCTTATAGAATATGTCTGCAGGTGACATGCAAGTTCTGTGCCATTTTACCTGAGTAAAATGGATTTTTAATTTAATTAAAAATTGTCTCCATAGGAGTCTTCCAGGTATCATTGTCATATGCTAGACATTAGAGAAAATGGGAAAATGACAAAAAAAAAATGCGAGTTCAGTGTGCATAACTAATGCATAGGTGTTCGTAAAGGATGCTGTTATACTGCAGTAACAGAGCTAAATAGTTACAGTGGGAAACCACAAGGCTCACAAACCCAAAATATTCACTAATTAGTTACTTACAGGAAATGTGTACTCATCCCTAGCTCACAATATCAACTGGGGACACAGAATGTTCCTGTACGAAGCTGTATGGTCAGTGAAGACAAACAAAATTGAGCTCTTCCCAACAAGGCTGGAGAGAGGGGAAATGGAATGGATCAGATATGAGTCAGCAGTGTTTGTGTACTTTGTCACACATTTTCTCTAGAACCTTCAATTGGTGGAGAGCAGATTCGGCTTAAAATGTCTCCCTGCTGGGAAGAGAGTTGGCTCATGTTGCTTCAGTCTCAGGACAAAGTGTGTTACAAGACAAAAATAGCTATTAACATTAGAATAATGACAAAAACAGGCAAAAGAAGGTCCCTAACCATGTCACAGGCCACATGCTTAGTCTTTCACACCTGATTCCTGCTTACCTCTTTGGCATCCCCCAACATCTCAACCAGGCACTCCATAACACTGTTTCTCCTGCGGAATGTTTACAAATCTCCAATCTCACCAAGACTTTTCCTAACCTCTGTTCATATTGGGCATCTACCTGTAACACACTTCCCTCTTGCCTACTTCCTAGAAGAAGCTTTAAGGCCTAACTCACATGCCGTTGCCTTTGAAGAACCGTAGTGAACATCCCTTATACTCTACCTCACTTGCTATCTTTGCAAGGTTTTCCTAGGGTGATAGAGGAGCCAGAGACAAGAGCGTCCTCACATTTATTTGCTTTGTGATATGATTCCAGGGAACAAGAATTGGGAGTGAGAGATCAAAAGTTAAAAACCAGTAGAAAGAAAGCAAAACCGGGTAAGAGATTACAGAACACATTTACTGTTACCAGCAAGGAGACTCCATCCTATTGGAGAGATTCCAAACATTGAGAACTCAGACGATTTGCTCAAAGAAGGGATGCTTCTGCAATCTTCTTTGTCTAAGCTCTCACGCTTTTATGTTTGCATAAAAAGAGGAGCCTTAGGGTTGGAAATAAAAGATACCCACTGCAGCGATCATGTGTCATCTTGGTTCAACTGGTTACTATGGATACAAAATGGATACAAGGTGTCTAGTCCATTCCACAGTGTGTTTTACTCAGTCTGCCTGGAGACTTCGTGTGTCTGTCACAGGGCCTTCAAGGTGGTGGGTGAGCATGTCCATGAGAGAGCAAGTCTGGTCGCCTTGGAGGAACTGGCCCAACCTTTGATTGTTTTCACGCTAGTCTTGGTTTTCACCCTTTTACCACTGCCTGACTAGGCTGCTCTTTGTCTCAGAGGGTATGGAGCAATTAGCCTTACTGCGTAATGGTTGTTACCTTTTCCCATTTACAGTTATCATTCAGCGTGGTCGAACTGAGAATCCCAGTGAGCATCGTGTCGTTGTCAGGAGATAATCTACCAAATTTCCTGTTGCTCCAGGTCCTGTGAACTATTTATGTCATGCCAGAGAACAGGAACTTTAATTTAGGTCTGCGGCAATAAAGGGTGTATACTGCTCTGCCTCCTACATGAGAGGCAGCTTTTGTCCCTCTTTATTGGCAGGACTGGAGAAGAGTCTATTCCCAAGGGCATTAACCACGTGGCAGGCAATTTATTTTATAGGAAGTAGCAGCACACACCCAGTGCAGCAGCGGAGATTGGAGTTAAGTTAGGTTAAGTTCCCAGGAGTCTTATCATTGTTTCCTCTGACGAAGCTTGCTTTTGCACTGGCCAAACAGGCTCAATAACTGACCTGACCAGAAGATGATGAATGCCTAGTCAGGGGGTGCTGCTGCACCCCTTTAATCCCAGCACTCTGGAGGCAGCAGCAAGGGCATCTCTGAGTTTGAGGCCAGCCTGGTCTACAGAGCAAATTCCAGGACAGCCAGGGCTACACAGAGAAACCCTGTCTCAAAACAAACAAACAGAACAAAACAACAAAACAAAAGAATACAATGAATACCAACAAATCTAAATGCTAGTCTTTTACAGAGATATGGATTTCTATGTTTCCCTTCAGGCTGCTGTAGTGGTTGTGGCTTACTGTTTTACCAGGAGAAAGTATGCAGTTTTGGGGTTTTCCACTGTTTCTTTCTTTTTTTCCCTCTATCATAATAATTTGCTACACAATAGAGAAACCAATACAAGAATTCTGCCAGTTGCTACATACACATCATATACATTTCTACTTGACATTTTGGAGTATAAATGGGGTGAATCTCTGACTCCCCTAAGGTGAGCCTGGGCTCAGCAGATCTCCATGAATGCCCTCGCTACCTGCAGGCTATGATGGCACCTCCTGTCTCCCCGTATGATGTCAGCTCAGAACTATATCCCACAGGCCTTGAAATGTCTGCCTACTTTCCTTTTCTCGGTGTAGTATCTCTATAAATAGATACATTTGGGGATTGTGGGAAGAATATGGAGGATACATGTTTGTGCTAGAACTGCAAGCTATTTAATCACCTTCCCCTTTGCATGGGGAACTCTGGGTCTAGAGCTTGCTTAGCCAGTAATGGGTAAGGGGCTGTGGTTTTCCATGGAGACAGTTAGCACTGGGCCTTCTGCTCACCAGCTGTCCACTTTTTAAGTGACATATGTAGGTCAAAGAGTACGCCAGTGGATGCTCATTTATCTTTCCCCGAGGAACACCGCTCTGGTGGCCATTAGCTCAGAAGCCTGTGGGCGAGGTACTCGGGTTGCTCCTCTAGCCTTGCGGCTCATTATTGTAATTACGTCCACTTTCTTTCTGTCTGACAAGGGCTGCTGCCATCTGGCCTCTGCAATTTTGGATGCTTATTGATTGATTGAATGAAGAAATCCAGTTCTATGGCAGAACCTCTCACTGTGTCTTTAGTTAGGGTTTCATTGCTGGGAAGAAATATCATGACCTGGCAGCTTTTATAAGGGCAAATGTTGAATTGGAGTTGGCTTACAGTTTCAAAGGTTCAGTCTATTATCATCACAGTTGGGAGAATTGCCTGGCGTGACCAAGAGGTCTATATCTCAATTCAATGACAGCAAGGAGGAGACTGTCTTCCATAGGGACCCAGGAGGAGATTGGAACTCCTCCACACTGGGTGGAGCTTAAGCATAGAAGAACTCAAAGTCTACCCCCATAGTGACATACTTCCTCCAACAAGGCCATACCTACTCCAACAAAGGCCATACCTATTCCAATAAGGCCAAGCCTAATAATGCCATTCCCTGTAGGCCAAGCATTCCAACACATGAGTCTATGGGGGGTGGGGAGAACAAACCTATTTAAACCACCACATTCTGTCAAATACAGGTGACAGCCACCATTAAATATCCCAAAGAAGTCAATGGCACCCTTATCATGGGATTTCTGTCTCAGGGATTTAATATGTCCTTTGGGCTCTTAGGAGAAACACAGGCAGTGAGTCTTAGACCTTATATTCTACTTTTCCTGGTCAATCTAACTTCCTCTAGATGCCTTCCTTAAATCGAGGCCTTGTCATGTCCCCTTCATTGCCTTCATCTGTGTTTCAGGCACCTTTCCCCACCGTATATTAAAATGGACTCAGGTGGCCTTACTTCACCATAAAAACCTATGTTTTTTGGTTTTTGTTGTTGTTGTTGTTGTTGTTTCAAGACAGGGTTTCTCTGTATAGCCCTGGCTGTCCTGGAACTCTGTAGACCAGGCTGGCCTCAAACTCAGAAATCCACCTGCCTCTGCCTCGCAAGTGCTGGGATTAAAGGCATGCACCACCAGCAAAAAGAATTATAGTTAGGGTCACCACAACATGAGGAACTCTATGAAAAGGGTGCAGGGTTAGGACGGTTGAGAACCACTGCTCTAGGCAAAGTGGAGAGAACTGCTTATCCGAACAGAATATGTGTGTTGGAATGTGTAAGTAGAAATATCACAGGCTGAATGCTATCATGCCAGATCTCAGGTTCTCATTCTTTCTTTACCATGGACTTTGCTATGGATGACTTCTCTGGGCTGTCCACTTGGTCTCCTTGGTACCATGTTACCATGTTGTTCAGTCTTGGGTCTGACTGCCAGCACAGTTTGCTCTATAGATACAGAAAACAAGCATCTCTTTAAATGCTGCCCAGAGGTTGTAATGGGTAGCTTTAAATGCCAACTTCACACAACTTATAATCTCCTGGGAAGAGAGTCTCAATGACTAATTGCCTACATTGGTTTGGCCTGTGGACATAATTGTCAGGAAACATCTCAAGCTGATTGATCTGAGGAGACCCAGCCCATTGTGGGCAGCACCATTCTCTAGGCAGGGGACCCTAAATTGTCTAAGAGTAGAAAAATCAAGCTAGCAATGCAAGCAAGCAGCATGCATGAACTTATTTATTGCTCTCTGCTCTTGGCTCTGGCTATGTGATATAGCCAGCTGCTTCAAGTTCCTACCACTGTGATTTCCCAGCAATGACGGACTATAACCTGGAACTGTAAGATGAATGGCAGGTCCTTTACTCTCCCGAGTTGCTTTTTATCAAGATATTTTTATAGCAGAAATAAAACTGAAACAGAGGTTTTCTGTTTTTTCATGGCCTGCCCAGAACTGAAAACTGGCTCCTTGAGCTCATCTTTTCTTTTTTATCTAAGTGCTTCCTTGTGAAAAGCAAGCCAGTCCACAGGTCTCATAATTACCAGTACCATCAAAATGTTCAAAAACGTCCCTACTTGTCTTAGTCACTGCTCTGTCGCTGTGAAGAGACACCATGACCAAGACAACTCTTCTCAAAGAAAGCATTTAACTGGGGGCTGGCTTACAGTTTCAGAAGTTCATTCCATTATCATCATGGCGGGGAGCATGGTGGTGTACAGACAGGTGCTGGAGCAGTAACTAAGAGCTGCATCCAGATCCACAGGGGGAGAGAGAGACAGGGAGAGACAGAGACAAAGACAGAGAGGCAGAACAGAGACAAAGAGACAGACTCTGGGCTTGTAATGGGCTTTTGAATCCTTTAAACTCACTCCCCAGAGACATAGTTCCTACAACAAGGTCACACTTCCTGATCCTTTTAATCCATTTAAATAGTACCACTCCCTTACTTAAGGCTAGCAATTCAATTGTATCAGCCTGTGGGGGTCACTCTGATACAAACACCACACTTGTGAGCCTATACGGTTTCCCAATGTTTTATCAATGAAAAGTCTTCCTGTTGTGACTGAGACAGGGTTACCCACACGTGTTTTCTACCAGCAGTGGAAGGAGTTCTGATCCGTGAGACATTAGTACTAGAATCCTTCTTGGGCAGTGCAGGGAAATCTGCTTTCGAGTCTACTTTTACTATCTATGTTTTAGTCCCTCCACAAGCCAGACTCAGATCCGCAGGTTTTCATACAATTGGTTCGCTTTGGGACACGACTGAAAAGAACAATAGGAGAGAAAGGTAAATGGAAGACAAGAAAGATACGTTTCACTGGGCACCTGGAGCCTGGTCCTGCTGGGAACCTCTGAATACCTGTCTCAGAATAAAGCAGGTGGCACTGAAGGGGACACACAGACCAACCAATCCTGTGCCGCCGTTGTGAGAGGCCTTACAGTGGCAACCCCTCCCCCACCCACTGGATGCCTGCACAGAAAGGAAGTAGACGAGTTTTGCCAGGCACTTCGTATTCTGTCAAAGAAGACACAGTGTAAAATATAAGAGATACTCCATCCATCCAGGCAAACCGATATCAGAGCACAGTTGCTATGGCACCAAGGGCACTGCAAAGGGGGTTGAGGGGGCCAAAAACTACGAGGAAGAAATCAAAGAAGTCAGGCACACGAGCATGCCTGCCTCCCTTACTGTGTTTAACAGACTGCATCCTGGTTGTTATTCTCTGTGCCTGCCACTTATCTTAGATGCTAAACGCATTAAAAATAGAAACCCTGGATAGATCGGCATTGTGAGCCCTGAGAAGATGGCAGCACTTCCGTGGAGCTGCTGCCAAAAGCCAGATCCCAAATCGACGCAGAAAGAAATGTCTGGCAACCAAATTAAGGGGCAAAATTTATACCCTCTACTCCTGCTCCCCCCCCCCCCATGTGACTATTCTGAAAGACGAAATCTGGGGAGTTAGCTAAACAAAAATCAAATGTAATGTTGAGCCTGCGTTTTGTTTTGCTAAAACAACATTATTGGAACAATGAACAAAGTCTGACTATATAGGTTAAACAATGTATTTTGAATTGATGTTTATTTCCTGAGTTGTTCTATTATATTGCAAATAGTTTGAGAAGGTCCTTGTTTTTATGAAAATTATACCATAGGCATAAAGAACATCATCTCTGAAATTATCCAATCACAGTAAAACTTTTAGAATTTGAGAAAACTAAAAAAAAAAAAAAAAAAAAAAAAAAAAAAAAAAAAAAAAGAAGAAGAAAAAAGATATGAAGGATACTTTGTAGTTTTTTTGTATAGGTACTGTGAAATTATGTACAAATGAAATGTAAATCTTTAACATATATTATAGTAATGTATATAATGTATAACATATAGCATAATGTATAATATACTATAAAACATATAACATATAATATATAACATAACATAGTATAAAATATATAGTATATATAATATATAGTTAACGTATATATCATGTGGATATGTATATAAATATGAATCTATACATGTATGCATGTATGTACATATCGCTCTATGTATATCTATCTTAACCACCGAGCAAAGGCTTCCTGTCTCATAGAAGATGGTATATATATGTTTAAGAGTGGAACAAACCAACAGCAGGTTTTGAGCTGTCTAGCATTGTCTTTTCCTTTAATGATAATACAGGATATCCTGCTTAGAAGAGTTCTTTCACCCTAAGGCATGTATTTTCCTAAAGAAAATTGTACTTAGATCATGAATATTGATTGAGTTCATAAATATAGGTAGGCATTAGAAATTTTTTTTTAATGTTAAAAATTCTACATATACTGGAATTTACTATAATGCTCCCATTTGGAAAGAGGCTGAAAACCCATCAAGAAAGTCATTTAGGTGTAAGTTTCTCAAGCTGAGGATCTCAACTCCACGTGGAATCATGTGACTGAATGTGGTGGTTGGTGAAAGACCCCCAAGCTGGGGAGACCCTCACTCAAATCTTGGGATGATGCAACCACCCAATAACTCACAAGAGACCGATCTTGCTGCAAGCGCATGAGGTTTATTGGGGATAAGCCAGATCTGGGGTCAAACACATAGCCTGGCAGGCCAGAGGGGTTCGACCCAGAACACAAGAAGTAAGGGGTATTTAAAGGGAAAAACCACAAACTAGGGGGGGTGAGGGGGTTACCAAGGAAACATAGCATAAAAACAGTGGAACATTCCAAAGGGACCCAACCCTCAGAGGCATAAGTAAAACATTGTCAAGAGGAATGTGGTTTGGTCAATGCTATCTTCTTAATAGCTGACCGCTATCCTGTTCCTTATTCTGGGCCCTAGCTGGAGGGGGTCTCTGTGACCAACAAGTTCCTGGAACTGACCAGTCCACATTCCTGGCTCGTTACAGAGACTGCCTATGCCTTCTTTAAGTAAAGGTTATACAGTATACATTAATGCATCTCCATTAACACGCTTTTTCTCAAATTATTAAATCTCCCAGTCTTTCATTTGGGAATAATTTGGTAAGAGTCAAAGGTTTCTGAATGCACAATGACCAAATACTAATTCAAAATCAAGTGTTATTAATCTCAACACACAAGCTGTGCCCTGTTCATGCCTCCACTACACAGTGTCATGAGTGCTGCTCAAAGCGGCTTAGCCCAGAATCAGGATACCCGTATTATCAGTTGCCCCACCTGCCAAGTGCTCCCTGCTGCTAGACAGAGAATGGTCTAGTGATAGAAACAGTAACCACCTTCCCCAGCACATGTCAAATGACTACATTTGGATCTTATTCTATTAGACAAACCTGCCATGTCATTAGAATGGAAACTTTCTTTCATCTCTAAGGAACAGGAAAATTGCTTACATATCAAAGAATGGAGTTCATTGTTTTTTGAGACAGGGTTTCTCTGTGTAGCCCTGGCTGTCCTGAAACTCACTCTGTAGACCAGGCTAGCCTCAAACTCACATAGATCTGCCTGCCTCATGCCTCCCGAGTGTTGAGATTAAAGGTGTGTACCACCACAGCTGGCAAAGAATTGCTTCAGAATAAATTTCTTTATGATATATTATCAGCAGTGCTTCATTTGCTTACCTAAATTATATAATTATACATCCAGAGTTCTGTTAAAATTTCCCAAGTGTAGAGAGGAGTAGGTAACATGGCAAAAAACGAAGGAATCCCTGGTATAAGTAAAGGCAACAGAGTTCTAATTTTCTGGAAATAAACTTAGTAATAAATTCTTACTAAATAAAAGAAAGAATATAGACAGCATGTTTTTTTTTAACTGTACACTCAAAGTATTTAAGATGTCACTGAACTATGAGCATCCACTTCTGTATTAGTCGGGCACTGGCAGAGCCTCTCAGGAGTCAGCTATATCAGGCTCCTGTCTGTAAGCACTGTTGGGATACACAATAGTGTCTGGGGTTTGGTAACTGTATATGGGATGGATCCCTAGGTGGGACAGTCACTGGAAGGCCTTTCCTTCAGTTCCTGCCCTAAACTTTGTCTCTGTATTTCCTACCATGGGTATTTTGATCCCCCTTCTAAAAAAGGACTGAAATATCCACTCTGTGGTCTTCCTTTTTCTTGAGCTTCATGTGGTCTGTGAATTGTGTCTTGGGTATTCCAAACTTCTGGGCTAATATCCACTTATCAGTGAGTGCATATTATGTGTGTGTTCTTTTGTGATTGGGTTACCTCACTCAGGATGATATTTTCTAGTTCCATTCATTTGCCTAAGAAATTCATGAATTCATCGTTTTTAATAGCTAAGTAGTACTCCATTATATAAATGTACCACATTTTCTGTATCCATTCCTCTGTTGAAGGGCATCTGGGTTCTTTCCAGCTTCTGGCTATTATAAATAAGGCTGCTATGAACATAGTGGAGCATGTGTCTTATAGCATCTAATACAGAAGTGGATGCTCACAGCCTTCCATTGGACTGAGCACAAAGTCCCCAATGGAGAAGCTAGAGAAAGAACCCAAGGAGCTGCAGAGGTTTGCAGCCCCATAGGAGGAACAACAATATGAACCAACCAGACGCCCCTCCCATCCCTCTCCCCCTAGAGCTCCCAGAGACTAAACAACCAACCAAAGAGTACACATGGAGAGACCCATGGCCCCAGCAACATATGTAGCAGAGGATGGCCTAGTCAGACATCAATGAGAGGAGAGGCCCTTGGTCCTGTGAAGGCTAGATGCCCCAGTGTAGGGGAATGCCAGGACAGGGAAGCTGGAGCGGGTTGGTTAGTGAGCAAGAAGAGGGGGAATGGGATAGGAGGGGTTTCGGAGGAGATAAAATTTGCAATGTAAATAAAGAAAACATCTAATTAAAAAAGGAAAAGATGTCACCTAACATCTGTTTGTTGCTTCATGGCAAAGTCTTAACGCTGTCATGTAGTTTCCGCTGAGAGGGAACCAAACTCACACTCAGAAAAAACGGCAGGTGAGAGTTGGATGACACAAGAGAGCTCTGTGGAGACAGCCCTAGTCACTGATGCTTGAACATGGTTAATCCCCTAACTTCCTTTTACATAATCCGGGGAATCCTTTTTTTAGCCACAGCTAGTTTGAGTCAGGCTCCTCCAAGTTCGCTACAAAACCTGTCACCACCAACACACACAAAAACTGAAACCGGTGGTTTGTCACACTCAAAACTTCACCACGTTGGGGATGTATTCATCGTGGTTTTAAAGAAACCTTAAATAGGACCTTCTTTTGATCCTCACGCGGCGTTCCACCGTTCCGCCTCCCCACCCCACCCCACCCCACCCCCACTACAGGAGGTTTTCCCTTGGCTGTTTCTTTCTCAGTTGTGTTCAAGATCTGGACCGACCCCAGCTTTTCAGTTTGACACACGTGGCAACACATCTCGAGTCTTCTTCCTTATGTAACTTCTCACAAGCTGCTGTATGCTGTTGGGATTCAGCCAACCCATTCTCTATAATTCTTATATTTTTGAGTCTCGAGGCTACGATAAAACCATATTGTTACATAGTATTTTTGGAGAAGTGGTAAATTTTAAAAGAATGTGAATCTGGGACTGCAGTTTCTGGATATTAAGAACAGTGAAGAGGCAAGTAAACTAGAACTTTGCATTGTGGGAAAGGGAAGACTCCCTGGGGAACAATGTGAACTGAGTTGATTTTCTCCTATGAAAAAGCCATTATATATGACCTTGCTGCCAACCTAATTCTAAAGCCAATGTTATGCTTTAAAAACTCCTGAAGTCGGTATGAAATTCAAAAACATGTATATTACTCCCTGGAAGTGATCTGCAATTTATATATAAATCCAGACATAAAAATATAGTTCAGAAAAAAAGAAATAAAAGTAGTTTATGCATAAATGATTAAGTACTAGATCTCAACCAGGATTACAGAAATGTGTATTAAAACAACAATAGTATACTTTATCTTACTAACAGATTGACAGAGGTTAAGAACAGACCCTCTCAGATTTATTGAGAGTCTATATATTGAGGGTCTATATATTGCTGGTAAAAATTCAAGTTAGCATAAACTCTTTGGATGGCGTTTTTGTAGTATTTATCTAAATTTCAAACACATCTGTTTCTTTGACCTAGAAATTCCATTTCTAGAAATATACAAATTCACCATACAAGCACGAAAGAGCTTATATTACAAAGTTATTTATTATGGCAGCTTGTCACAGTAAAAATCTAAAATCACCCTAACGGTATTTCAGCAGGGAAACCATTTAATATAGGAAATTTATGTTGTGAAAGAGGTACGTGGCAGGGGCAGAATGATAGGTAGGGAAAGCTGGCTATAAGATTATGTGGGAGGGGGCGAATTTTGTATAGTATTAAACATAACAAAATGACAGACGCTGTTGGCTTCTGCAAAGTAGACTTTTTGTCAAGTTTGCTTGCTTGCTCTTTTGTTTGAGATAGGATCTCTCTGTGTACCCAGGACTGGCCTGGAATGTACTATATAGCCTGTGCTGGCAAAGCTCTTAGAGCTAGGATTACAGGTGTCAGCCAGAGCATCTGGGGGGTGGGGAGGAGAGCTTAAATGAGAAGAAATAAAAGGATAATTTGGATAATTTGTCTTAGTTATTTTTCTATTGCTATGATAAAACAATATGACAAAAGAAAGAGAGAAAGAAAGAAAGAAAGAAAGAAAGGAAGAAAGAAAGAAGGAAAAGACAGGCAGTGGTGGTGTATGCCTTTAATCCCAGCACTTGGGAGGCAGAGGCAGGTGGATTTCTGAGTACGAGGCCAGCCTGGTCTACAGAGTGAGTTCCAGGACAGCCAGGGCTATGCAGAGAAACCCTGCCTCAAAAAACCAAAAAGAAAAAGAAAGAGAGAGAGAGAAAGAGAGAGAGAGAGAGAGAGAGAGAGAGAGAGAGAGAGAGAGAGAAGCTTAATTCGGCTATGGTTTCAAGAAGGTTAGAGTTTATCCTGGCAGAGTGAGGGAACAGAGGCAGGTGGAGCAGAGGAGCAGAGGCTGAGAGCTCACATCTTAATCCACAAGCAGGAAGCAGAGAGCTCAATGGGAATGGCACCAGTCTTCTGTAGTTCAAACCCCCCCCCAACCCCTCCCACCCCCCCCCCACTCCCTTCTATCTCCCCCTTCCTCCCCTGACACATCCCCTCCAACAAGGCCATGCCTCCTATTCCTTCCCAAACAATTCTACCAACTAAGGACCAAGTGAACCTACCTGAGGTGAAGATTCTCATTCAATCCACCTCACTCCAAACATTTCCCCAAAGGCTTATAGCCATATTATAATGCAAAGTGCATTTAGTTCTACTTCAAAAGGTCCCATTGTCTTTTATCCTCAATACAGTTTAAAAGTCTAAACTTGCCGGGCGGTGGTGGCGCACGCCTTTAATCCTAGCACTTGGGAGGCGGAGGCAGGCGGATTTCCGAGTTCGAGGCCAGCCTGGTCTACATAGTGAGTACCAGGACAGCCGGGGTTACAGAGAGAAACCCTGTCTCGAAAAACCAAAAAAAAAAAAAAAAAAAAAAAAAAAAAAGTCTAAACTTAGCCAGGCCTGGTGGCATAGGCCTTTAATCTCAGAACTCTGGAAGCAGAGACAAATAGACCTCTGAGTTCAAGGCTAGCCTGGTCTACAAAGTGAGTAGGTTTCTCCACAGAGAACTCTTGGCTCATAAGACAAAACAAAACAAAAAACAAAACAAAACAAAACAAAAAACAAAAAGAAAGAGAGAGAGAGAAAGAAAGAAAGAGAGAGTCAGAAGTCAAAGTATCTTCTAAGACTCACGTCATTCCCCTGTAATATCTAAGATCAAATCACATGCATCCAACATAGGTTGGCACAACATGTACTCTACCATTCCAAAGGGAAGCAATACAAAACCAAAGCAAGATTAAAACCTAGCAGGACGAACTCCAAATCCTATTGCTTCCTGTCTGAGGTCAAAGGGCTCAGATTTTTTCCCTTCTAGCTTGACTACTAACAGCAACATTTATATTAATGCATGCTACTTTTGTAACAAAATATATGTTTTATTTGATCTCAATGTTGCAATTCTATCCAACTCATACTACAACAGAAAGCACCACTAACACTAAAGAGATAATGTGGTCCGTATGTCTTTGCCATGCAAGCCTGAAGTGATGCATTTGGATCCCCAGATCTACATGAAAGCTGGGAAGAGCTGTGCACAGCTGAAAGCCCAACACTAGGGAGGCAGAGACACGTGGATCCTCGGAGCTAACTGACCAGCCAACCTGGCCAAATCAGTGAGTCCCAGAGGTAGTATTTCAAAAAATAACAAGGAAAGTGATTGACGAAGACATCTTACATTTGGCCTACACACCACACACACACACACACACACACACACACACACACACACACACACTCACACACAAATACACACACATACATACATACAAATACATGTGTGTATGCATATATAAACACACACACACATATGCCACATGCTAAAAAAAAAACACAAAAGAAAATACAATTGAAATTTTTTGCTCTAAATTTAACCAGTAATAAAAATCTACAATCGACCCTTATCATAGGTGGTATTTTAGAATGCAAATTGAAAGTAAATTGCAATAAATTTGCAAATTGAAAGTAAATTGAAGTAAAGAGCAATATGTGTAATAGGATAATTTCAGTGTGAAATGTAAACCAAGCTTGATGTCCCATGCCTATAATTCCAAAATTCAAGTGGCCGAAGCAAGATCGCTGTGAATTTGTGGCCATCTCGAGATACATAGGGAATCCAGAGCAACCTGAGCTGAAGAGTGAGATTATTTTAAGAAAAGAAAAGGCTAATCACTTTTTACTGTATTTATACATATCATGAGTATTAAATAAGTAACAAAATTCTATTTTATATTAAGTGGTCAAGTGAATTGTATGGAATTACAGTCAATAGTGAGGCTACATCTATACATCAAGTCTCTACTTAACCATATTGTTCTAATGCCATCTTTAGGAGGTCAGTAGAAACTAGTTTACAGGATCGAGTACATGGGATTTTTCCCAGTTCCTATCCTTACCCTAGAAAAAGTCAGGTCATTTGGAGTCTTTATATTCCCTGGATAAGCTAATATGCTGTACTGAAGAGGAAAGCATTATTCTTGTCTTGTAAGTAGAAAGATTAGGAGGGCATAAGATACTAGGTTATACTTCTGGTTGGGAGGCTGAACTATGACCCCTGTGTACCTGTAGGAGATTGGAGGAGGAAGAGGGCAGCAAACACTGAGATACTGAAGGAAAAAGTATAGTTCCAAAACATCAGGGCTCTGCTCCAAGAAACTGGTCCCCAAAGCATGTTAGGACTTGGGACTCAAAGAAGAAGGAGGAGGAGAAGGAGGAGGAGAAGGACGAGGAGGAGGAGGAGAGGGAGGAGAAGGGAGTTAAGAAGGAAGAGAGAAGGAAGGAGAAGGGAAGATGAAGAGGAAGGAAGAGGAAGGAGGAGAAGGAGAAGAAGAAGAAGGAGGAGGAGGAAGAGGAGAAAAAAGAAGAAAGGAAAGAAAAAAAGATAAGAAAAACATGATTGAACTCATGAGCCACCTCTGTAGCATGGTTCATTTGGGAAGTCCCATTTTTTTGTATAACCTAAGTAAAGCACCATACATACTCAACTAAAACCACACAGCTAGATAAAACTCACTCTGTAGACCAGGCTGGCCTCAAACTCAGAAATCTGCCTGCCTCTGCCTCCCAAGTGCTGGGATTAAAGGCGTGCGCCACCACCGCCCAGCCCATTATTTCTAATAACAGAGTAGTACTTGCCTATAAAATGTCTTGCCTTGAGTAAGACTCTCAAAATTTGCACAAAATAACATGTCATTCCTGTTCTCAGAATCTTTCATTGTATATATATTCATCATAATATCTAACATCTACTTTCCTGAATCACTGAGCTCACCTTCACCTCAGAGCCATGAATACCCAAAGAATCTTTCCTTTTCACATCTACAGGGATGGACATCCAGTCCCATAGGTTATAGCTGATGATTCTATCACAGGAAATCTTATGGAAATACTGACATTCTTGTTACTGCCATGACCACAACCATTTACAAAAAATGACGTCATCCTGTAGTAAATGGGGTTGACATCTCTTTCTTTCCTCCTTTGGGCAACAAGAAGAAGATTAGCAGAAGGGACATAGAAGTTTCAATTCAGTTATTTGCATATCTGTAGTATCGTTTGAATAATATTATAGGTATATTGAAGGGGCAGAATTGAGGGAAGAATTCTGCGGACCAGAAAGGTTGTAGAGCTTGGAAATTCTTCTTTTTTTTAAAATCAGGGTTTTATTTTTATTTTATATACATTGGTGTTTTGTCTGCATGTATGTCTGTGTGAGGGTATTGGACCCCTGGAACTGGAATTACAGACAGTTGTGTGTGCTGGGAATTGAACCTGAGTCCCCTGGAAGAGCAGTCAGTGCTCTTAACCACCGAGCCCTCTCTCCAGCTCTCCCTCTCTCTTTCCAAAGGGCTTGGAAATTCTATCTGGGACTCAGCATCTGCAGAGATGTGTCTCTCATCTTAATTCTCACACTTTTTTACTTTTGCTTGGCCTCATTGTCTCCTGGAACAGATGGGCTTTCCCATCTGCTAGCAAGCTTGATCTTCCAGCATTCCAGAAGGTTCTAGCAGCTTCTAGAAGATGTCATGTTTCTCAATTCATTTTAAAATTTTTAGAGGGAATTTTATGAGTGACTTGTTATCACTTAACCCTAGACCAGTCAAGAGGGTGGTGGCTTACTCTGATTGGCCCAGACTACACTGTACCTCAATCCTTAGGCAAAGGGATTTCAGTAGTATGATTGGCAGCTCCATACAAAGCCATATGGAGTGCCGAATAGAAATGATGCCCTTCTAAGGAAAGGGCTGATGTTACCAAAAGAAAAGTGCTGCCAATGTCTACTAAAGGACTGAAGAAAGACAGACAGCAGACAGATAGATAGGGAGTCTCTCTGAATTGAGACAAAGGCTCCTATTGGAACAGTGGAGGAAACAAAGCAATGGGCTAAGATCTGGATGGTGTTAACATGAGAAAAAGAGACCCATTCACAGAACTCTGGGAGTAGGAATAGGGTGGGGGTGGAGCCCCTCCCATCTGAAAATCAAGATTCTAGACTGGAGAGGCCCCTGTTAATATCCCAGCTAAATTCACAATGATCCCATATACTCCTACATCACTATGTAAAGTACCCTGTGGATTTTTCTTGCCCTTAAAAGTTGCACCTTATTTTATATAATATTTATCAACAGTTTTACCGGCCAGAATGTACCTACATAAATACACACTGCACATGTGTATGTGTATATATATGTATATACATATATATATACACATATACATATCATATATATGTATATATATGTATACGCACATATACATATATATACATATATATACATATATATATATACATTCATGTATGGAATATATAAACACATTGATATATATGTAGGTATGAACTGAGTATTAAAAAGGTGTGTTGGGCCTCTTGGCCCTTTAAATTCCTAAATACCTTTGTCCATCTGTAAAAAAGATCAGTTCCCTTTACAATGAAGAATCCCTTGGTCCATCTTCTAGTGTAGTTCAACTGCCAACAAATTGTCTCACTGCTTACCTATCTGAAAACATCTTTATTTTGTATTGTTTTGTAAGTAATCCTTTTAGAACATCCTACTGTGGTTCTGCCATCCACTCCAACCCCCACCCAACCCCCCATGCTGTAGCTTGGCTGTAACAGGCACAAGCATGATGCTTCTTTCATTTTTATTTGCATATGGTTGGCCAAGCTCCCATTCTCCTTCCTCACTCCTTTTGGGCCCTAGTTTTATGTTTTAGAGTATTTGTATCACTGCTGACATGGTCTTTTCTGTTTCATTTTGTTTTGTTTTGTTTTAATCTCTTTCTTCTTTGTGTTTAATTTGGTGATGTCTTCAAATTTGATGATATTTTCTCTGCCCTTGGCACTATTGGGGTAAAGCTACTTTTCAAAACTTATAATAAATTCTTTTTTTTTTTTTTGTCATTTAAAAAATTTTCCAGTATTTTATCAGTTTCCTTCCCTCTGCTTAATTTTTCCACTCCTTGTGTCTTTAGTTATTCTTCTTGTTGCCATGACAAAAGCAATTTGAGGAAAGCAGGATCTAGTTTGGCTAACAGTTCGAAGATTCAGTCCGTCATGTCCCAAAAGGCATGTAAGCAAAAGCATGAGGCGGGTGGGCACGTACCCACAGTTTGGAAGCTAAGAACAGTGAACAGTGGTGGTACTTAGTTCACCTTCTCCTTTTCATTCTAAGACCCCAACCCATGGAATGCTCCAGTCCATAGTTAGAGTGAGCATTTCCACCTCAATTAACTATATCTAAAAACTCCCTCATAGAGAAGCCTAGAAGTTTGTCTTCTAGGTGATCTAGATCCTGCCAAGTTGACAATATTAACCAATATACACACTGTCCATTTTCTCCATTTCATAGATAATTATAGAAATATATACATATGTATATATTCTGCAGTCATATGCATCTGATAGAGATGTCTCTGGTTAGGTAGTCAAGTATAGATTTGGGCATTTGGGGTTGAATCCTTACCCATGTCACTTAGAATCTCAGTAGTCTAGAAGTAAGTTTTATTTTCCTTTGAACTCCAGATTCTTATCTGTATGTATGGGTAATTAAAAAAAAAAAATTTCCCCTGCAGGGTTTCTGTGAGATTGAAATGTGCTCACATAGTACTGCAGTAATCAGCACAGGAGGTACTCAGCACACAGTCACTCTTATCTATGAGCCCCGGCCCTCTCTATCCTCTTCCTTCTAGGCCAAAACTCCATGAACATGGAAGCAGTTTTGCCTTGGTCCTTGATATATCCACCCCATCAGAAGAACTTAACAAATGATTATTGAAAGAAGAAAAAAAGACAAAATTCATCCCCAAATAATCAGAAAGGCTACATGGTTACATCTAACCTAGTGTTTGATGAAAAGTGGTTGGCTGTATGGAACTTAAAATGGAAACAGACCTGACCTGTAAACATCTCCCACTGTGGGTGAAAATTCCCTGAAAAAATTTCTAGTTGCCCTGAGTCCAGACATGACTGTGGAAGTCCTGTTCAGCCAAAGTGATCTTTAACCCCTTACATCCAGTAAGTAATCTGTAGGGCGATGCTGATGCTAAAGTCCCATTCCCCAATTGGTTCTTGGTCTGTCAGCAAAGAAGCCATGGACCAACTGCTGGGCTGAAGAAATAGGCAAGACTTCTGGATCCCTAGAGGAAAAGAGATAGGAGAAAGGGAGGAGAGAAGAATTTGCCAGGCTTTGGAGAGAGATAAACCAAGCAGCCATGTGAGATCTCTCCTCCATGTGGCCTCTCCTGCAGGCAGGAGGTTGGAAATGGTTAGCAGGGAAGAGATTTATCTGAACCACTAAAGTTTAGGGCAGGAGGGAGGTAAGGAGATAAGAATATTGGTAAGGGTACACTTTTCCAGGCGGGAGATAGTAGCACCCAGCAATTGTGCCAAGAAGGCAAATTGAAAATGAACAACTGGTGTGTGTGTGTGTCTTTTATCCATGGATTCGTGGGGGCTGGTAGCAGGGCCCATTCCAAGAGCTTAGGGGGAGTATCAAAAGCTACACACAACAGTAATCCAGGATGTACTCCAGTTGAAGACTCTGGGATCCTCAAGACTCACCAAGGTCATGGTTTATGTCTCTTACTTGTACAAACCTGGGACCAAATGGATGCTTCAGTCCTTGGCTAAGAGGTACCAGCACCAGAAGGAAGAATGCTCAAACCTAAGGAGGCTATGAAGTCTCTGGTAGTAGGGCCAGGGATAAAGTGAAGCCATTTTCCAGTCAAAATGACTTTTGACCTGGACGTAGAGATTAGGTGGTGACCAGTGTTGGACTGGTTCTGGCTTGCTCTAATCTTGTTATAGCTTTTATGTTCAAATGAGTTCAGCAGAACCCAGATATTGCCCTCAGTTCTTTTGTGAATATCTCTTTCCAAGGATGCTAAAGAACAAAATTTAAATCGATTTTAAAAATGTAATCAAAGAGGTTCAGCTTGGTCAGGTTTGGTGATGTGTACCTTTAATTCTAGAACTTGGGAGGCTGAGGCAAATGATCCTAATTTTTGGCCTGAGTGGGATGAATAGGAGAATTAGTTTTTAAAATGTAGAGAGAAAATATAACCAGAAAGATAGAAATAACTCATCAGACTAAGGTATTTCCCATAAAACCTGATCACCTGAGTTGGGGCCCTGGGACCTACATGGTGGAAGCAAAGAACCAAAGTTATCCTCTGACTTCCAATTGCTCTTCCTCCCTTGCTCTTCCCCCACCCCCTCTCTTCTTCTCTCTTCCCGCCCTGTTCCTCTCTCTCCCCTCCCTCTCTCTTGCTCTACATCTCCCTCCTTCTTCCTCTCTCTCCCTCTCCCTCTCTCTCTCTCTCACACACACACACACACACTCACACATACATATACACACCACAGTTAGGCCTTTCAATAATCTTGACTTGCCTTGACCAATATTCTCAGAAAAGCGAATATTTTTATCCAGTCCACTAGCCTTCAGAAGTCTCTAAAATAACAGAGAACTTCATGCTGCACACACAGACAGCCCAGAGATGCAAGGCTCGGATTGGAAAAAGAATTAGTAAATGTTTGGTTTTTTTTTTTTTTTTT
>NW_022196910.1:38147913-38152913 GCF_008632895.1 Mastomys coucha
CTATGTGGAAGCAGTTCTCTGAACACTTTCTTCAGCAGAGAGAAGATGAGTCAGCATGAGGGAAAACTACAGATATTAGAGCAACATTGGATTGATATTAATGGGAATTAGATGTCTCAAGGTGAATGAAAATGCATTGATTATCTTTTGTGTGTAGCCAGGCTCTGCTTGTTTGAAAAGCCAGTTTGGCTCAATGAAGGCAAACACTGCTCTTTTCCATTCCAGGACCAGTTTTGTTTCCTACAGTCTTCTTTTTTTTTTTTTTTTTTTTTTTTTTAAAGATGATTGAGGGAACCCAGTGATGTTGGTGACACACATCTTTATTTTATTTTATTTTTATTTTTTTCAGTTTTTTGAGACAGGGTTTCTCTGTACAGCCCTGGCTGTCCTGGAACTCACATTGTTGGCTGGCCTTGAACTCAGAAATCCACCTGCTTCTGCCTCCCAAGTGCTGGGATCAAAGACGTGCACCATCACTGCCCGGCTCATACAGTCTTCTAAGCAATGCTTGAGGAGGTGCAGAGTATATGTTCACCGGGAAAGGGGGAGTTAGTCATTTTACAAAATGCTTAAAAATCACTTTATTTTTAGAATGTTCTCTTCGGTCGTTGACATCTTCATGTACTGTAATTTGAAGCGTTTGCATGTTGAGCGAGCAGAGCGCAGCACTTCGCAGCATTGACGATAATTCTCCTCAAATGTGTTATAAATCAATACACAATGGAGGAACGCACTAGAAGCTCAGAGCACTACTATGCCCTAGCAATAATAAGAATGGTTTTTAAAAGACCAGAAAGGTGCTAAGCAAAGTACTCAGTTTAAGTAAACTCTATAGTTCTTTCTTCATTGTTCCAAACAATGAAATCCATGAAAATTAAGTGTCTGTGTTGGAACTGAAATGTACATCTCAGGGGAGATATAATTTAATATGTGTAAGCATCTTGGTGATAAAACTGACTTTGGAAAGCTCAGAGCCCACGTCTGGGGACAGGAACTGAAGCAGAGGTCCTAAGGTACTGCTTGGTGCCTGGCTCCATGTGTTTTACTTACCTGCGTTCTTTCACACACCACGGTCATCTGCTCCATAGTGGCAATGGGCACACTGGGCTGTGCCCCAGCATCAACCATTAATCGAGAAAATGCGGGCTGGTGAGATGGCTCAGCGGGTAAGAGCACTGACTGCTCTTCCGAAGGTCCTGAGTTCAAATCCCAGCAACCACATGGTAGCTCACAATCACCTGAATGAGATCTGACGTCCTTCTCTGGTATGTCTAAAGACAGCTACAGTGTACTTATTTTATAATAATAAATACATCTTAAGAAAATGCTTTACAGACATGCCCACGGGCCAATCTGATGGAGGTACCTCATTTAAGATTCCCTCTTTTAAGATGATTCTGGCTTCTGTCGTTGACAAAAACTAATCGGCACACTAGCTGTATGGCAGATTTTGGACATCTAGACACCATAATAACATTAGCTAGTACCTTATTCTTACTCTACATATGTGTTTGTGTATAGATATGCATATTTAAAAGTGTGTGTGTGTACACTCATATATAAGAACATCACAGATAGAGGCTCATGCATATGTGCATATGTGGATGTAGATGTATAAACATGCACATCTGTACATGTACATATCTGTATGTGATTAAATGTGTGTACATCTGTGGATATGCATGTGGAGACGAGAGAACCACATCAGGTGTTATTAATCAGTCACTGTCTACATTTTTCTTTTGGAATCAGTATTTCTTACTAACCCCAGTCTCATTGCTAGCCCCAAGAATCTGCCTGTCTCCATCTATACATAAAGAGAATTATTGTCATGCATCTGCATGGCTGGCTTATATAGAATCTTATCTAATTGGTTCTGTTTCTCTGCGGAAGCAAGATTAATATTCCTGTGACTTGTATTCTTATCTTAAGGGGATAAATGGAGTTTGAAGTTACAATTAAGTTAATGATATTGACGTGGGAGAATTGTTTGGGATTTTACAATAGTTATAATGCAACTATAAGAATCCTCATGCAGAAGTGTGAGAATCAAGGAAGACATGAGGAATAGGTCCATATCATGTGGCAAGCCAGGAAAATATCCGGAAGAAAGCTCAGAGTGGCTACCATGTTGATTTTAGACTAGCAAGACTCTGATGATTAATCTCAATTATCAATTTGATGAAATCTAGAGTCACCTGGGAGATAAGCCTAGCATGCCTACTATGACAGATTATTAGTTTGACCAAAGTGGGAAGACATACTTTAAAAGTGGGTGGCATCATTCCCTAGGCTTGGATCCTGGATTGCATATAAATGGGAACATGAGCTGAGCATCAGCATTTATTGCTTTCATCTCTTGACTGTGGACACATTTTGATCAGCTTCTTCCAGCTCCTGCGGCCTTGGCTTCTTAACCATGATGGACTGCACCTCAAATTGTAAGACAACATAAATTCTACCTTCTCTGAGTTACTTCTACCAGGGTATTTTGTCATAGCAATAGGAAAAGAAATACAAACTCATTCTCAACTTTGGACTTCCAGAACCATAAGATAATACCTTTATCTTAGATGGTAAGTGTTTGCGAATGTGTTATAGCAGCAGTAGGGAACTAATAATGTGTTCCAGATATATTGATCCATTGGGAACAAGCAAAAGAGAGTTACCCTAAATACTGCCATTTTGTTCCAAACTTAATGACTCTTCCTAACTACAAAAGAACAAATGGTTTTGACTAGTTGGTTTGTAAAGCCTACATTCTGTATCAGTTGGCATAGATCAACCACATCAGGAAAGTCCTTATCCCTAAATCCTGATTGGTAGAAAAATGTAACAATAACTTGGCACAGAAGTTTGTGGCTTTCAAGCTTAAATATTCTGTAAAATTCTGGCTCATGGTCACAGTTGAGCTCCTGAGTCTGTTCTGTGCCCCTGATTGATCAGTAGTGGCCTGATTACAGTAAGTTTTTGTCATCTGCATTGACCTGGTATTTGAGTTGTGTTAGATCTAAGAGGACTCCATAATAGATCAACAAAATTATCTAAGTATTTAATAAATTAAGCTATTATAAACAAAATATTTGAACAGGATTTAAAATTATCATTATTAAAATTGTGTGTTTGTGTGTGTGTGTGTGTGTGTGTGTGTGTGCACAAACATGTACATACAGGCACCTTTGAAGTACAGCAGAGGTCATCAGATTCCCCAGAGCTGGAGTTACGGGCAGGTGTGAGCCTTCTGACATGAGTCCTGAAAACCAAACTCTGGTCCTTTGAAGGAGCAGAAAGTCCTCTTAACCACAGGTTCATCTCTTCAACTCTGATCAAGATTTTATTAATCATATTGACAGATGAGCTAACTGAAATTCAGAAAGATTAGATAATTCAGGAACAACTGGCAGAATAGACATTGGAAGCCAAAGTATATTCTTCTATTCTACTGTCCCCTAAAAAAAATCCTAAGCTATATAGCCATACATTAGACTATAATGTATGATTGATGACTAGATAAATGATTAATCTAATGACTAGAGGAACAGCTAATGGTAGCAGCAAAATATGGCTTGAGAGTCTGTCTTAATCAAAGTTCTAGAGACAAATCAAGAAGAGACACCATGACCACGGCAATTCTTATAAAGGAAATATTTAATTGGGGCTAGTTTACCGGTTCAGAGGCTTAGTCCATTATTGTCACAGCAGGATGCATGGTGGCATGCAGTCAGACATGGTGCTGGAGAAGGATTCTAGAGTTCTATGTCTGGATCCACAGGCAGCAGGAAGAAAGACACTGGGCCTGGCTTTAGTATTTGAAACCTCAAAGTCCCTGCCCACATGACAAACCTCCTCCAGGAAGACTATACCTCCTAATAGTGTCACTTGCTGGTGACCAAACATTCAAATCAATGAGACCGTCTTAGTTAGGGTTTCCATTGCAGTGAAGAGACACCATGACCAAGATAATGCTTATCAAGGACAACACTGGGGCAGGGTTACAGGTTCAAAGAGTCAGTCCATTATCATCAACTCAGGAAGCATGGCAGCATCCAAGCAGACAAGGCGCCAGAGGAGCTGAGAGTTCTATATCTCATTCTGAAGGTAAACAGGAGAAGATTGATTCCCAGGCATCTAGAAGGAGGGTCTCAAAGTCTACCCCCACAGTGACACTCTTCCTCCAACAAGGCCACACCTCCTAATAGTGCCACTCCCTGGGCCAAGCATATTCAAACCACCACAGAGACTATGGGGAACATTCCTATTTAACAACCACAGAGTCCTTCAGTCTCTCCCAAATTCCTTCAGCACCTCTAAATGCCAGTGACATGGAAACAAAATGGTGTACTTATTTCCACACACAGCTTTGAGGTGAGCTCCTGGCTGTTCATGGTATAGAGGATGGTTGCCAAGAGCCTCTCCCATGGAAAGTACTAGAGTTGTTCAACAACAGGACTTCACAGGTTGAGTCTACAGCACCTAGTTCATTCTTCACAGAGTGAGACAATCTGAATAGAGAAGATCTTCCGGGCCTTTTTTGTCATATTCTTGTTTGTGTATTAGTATCATCTTTTAAAAACACACCGGAAATCAATTAGGCTTTATCCAGGGCTTCCCCGGGCGATAGGCACAATCACAATCATATGAGGATGCATGTGTCTAAGTGCACTTATTTCTTAGAGCTTTTATAACATTATTAATAAGGCATAATTCAGGCTGGCAAGATGGCCCAGCGGGTAAGAGCACTGACTGCTCTTCCGAAGGTCCTGAGTTCAGATCCCAGCAACCACATGGTGGCTCACAACCACCCATAATGAGATCTGACACCCTCTTCTGGTGCGTCTGAAGGAAGCTACAGTGAATTACGCTGGAGGGAGCGGAGCTGGAGCTGGAGCTGGAGCTGGAGCTGGAGCAAGCAGGGCCGGCAGAGGTCCTGAGTTGAATTCCCAGCAGCCACACACATGATGACTCATGGCCATCTGTACAGCTACAGTGTACTCATACAT
>NW_022196910.1:38159252-38161780 GCF_008632895.1 Mastomys coucha
AAAAAAAAAAAAAAAAAAAAAAAAAAAGCAACTGGCACAGGATAGAAATCAGCTTTTCTTCTTCCATCCCCCCAAACTTCTGACAGGCAAGGGGATTCGGACTCCGTGATGACATCATCAGAAAAGAAAGATCCCAGTATCCCAGCCATAAACATCCTGCCTCTCCCTGAGATTGTCTTCATTCTGAGAACTGTCGTCTGGTCATTCTTGTGATCAAAAGCAGCAGTCTATCTGGTCCTAGTCATCTGGCATTCCCTGTTCTACCACCAAGCAGGTTAGTAATATGTAGTATAAGAAGGTTCCCTTCTTAAAACTGGGCGGCAGCGGCGGCGGCGGTGGTGGTTGGTGGTTGGTGGTTGTTGTTGTTGGTGGTGGTGGTGGTGGTGGTGGTAGTGGTGGTAGTGGCAGCAGCTGCAGCAGCAGCAGCAAACACCTAATCATACACAATATCATGGGCCAATATTCTGCCATGCGCTGCTTTGTTGAGCTATCATATTTCCACTGTTGGGTTATTCAATTCATTCTCGGCTTACGATATGTACAATTTGCATGCATTTATTGGGTTGTAATTCTACCCATACTCAAGGAACACCCATGTATACTAAATGATATGTTAGCATAGAAGAAAGACCCTCAGGCTGGGTTAAACAGGCTTCCTGGAAGACCAGATGAGTCTGCAAGAATGAGGAGGAATGTGCCAAGAAGAAATTATACATTATAGGTAGAGCTTATAGCTGAGCTGCTAGGCATTGAGTGCCATGGAGGGTGCTGAGAAGGAGAAGCATGTGATGGAGGAAGAACCAGAAGAGTATGAAGTAAAGAAATAGGTTCGCCTGAGAAGAACCTCAAAAATCAGACCCAAGGACACAAAACTGTGATCTCAGCTACTTGGGAAGCTAAGGCAGGAAAATGATAAACTAAAGACTCAATTCAAGGAGGCTGAGACAGCTTAGTGGGTAAAGGGCTTACTGTGTAAACATGAAGAGCTGGGATTAGATCCCTGGGGCCCATGTAAAGTCCAATTTAGTGAGGAACATCTGTAATCCTAGGGAGAGATGGGAGCTGAAACTGGGGTGGTAGCGGTAAACAAGAGGCCATGTTTCAAAGAGAGTAGAAGGCAAGGACTGACACAAGAAGCTGACCACTGAACTCTTATGTCCATGCATGTGCACATGTGCAATAAAATTATAGATTTTGTTTTGTTTTTAAGGCAAGAGTTGGGATGGAGCTTAGTGGGAGAGTAGCTTTCCAGCCCATACAGGATCAATCCTTAACAAACAGAAATATATGTAAAACTCCGGACTAGTGTCCCTGGAAACAGACTCTGAGACAGAATTGCAGAGAGAAAGTTTACTGGGCTGTGGTCTCAGAGATACATATGTAAGGGGAGCAAATAAAAAGACCTAACATGCAGGGAAGTTGCCCTTGAAGCCTCCCTCTGCTGATCCTAAAGGTCTGGTGGGGCTGGGATAACCTTTCAGAGGTCCCAGGTTGAGGCAAGGAGATAGGGACTTCTTTCGTGTCTTTACACCAGTCAGTTATTTACCCCTGGCCTCTACCTGAGAGGGGGCTAGAGACCAAACAAGTCTCTGAAGCTATTAGTGTTAGTGTGGGATGGCACCACCAGCAGACAGTAGATACTCCTAGCATCTGCTTGGTTTAGGGACCCCGGGAAGACAACACAGCACCCACTCCACAAAGGAACAGATAACATTTACTGACCGTGAGGATCTTCGCAGATCATGAAGCCCGCCTCACATCAGAGTGGGTTGTCTTACCTCTTGGTGGATGAGGAAGCAGAGAGCTGGAATGGGAAAAGATCTGGGTTATAGCCCTCAAACACCTACCCCTGGTTCCACATCCCAAAGGTTCTACACCGTTCCAACAGGGTGACCATCTGGGGATGACATGCTTAAAACATGTGTGGGGGACATTTCACATTAAAACCATAGCAGAAGCCAACCCAAGAAACCCCTTTGGCTTTCATCTACGTATGTATAAATTTCGAGACTAGAGGACAGCAACAAAGGAAGACACAGATTTTAAAAAGCAGTGATCACCGGGCAGTGACAGCACAGGCCTTTAATCCCAGCACTTGGGAGGCAGAGGCAGGCGGATTTCTGAGTTCGAGGCCAGCCTGGTCTACAGAGTTCCAGGGCAGCCAGGGCAATATAGAGAAACCCTGTCTCGGAAAAAAAAATTCAGGGAGCTTCCCAGTGGCTTGCAAAGGGACCCAGCCTGTCATTGGAGGCAAGAAAGCTTTTGAGTCAAATAGAAGGGAAGTCGGTGGCTTCATCACAAGTTAAGAAAAGAAAACAGAAAAAGAAAAAGAGTGAACAAAACCCTCTGAGCCTACAAGGGAGTTCCATTTATTTGTTTTATTTTTATTCATTCTAGTTTTCCCGCTTATCAAAACAACATATTTTTATTTTATGTGGTTTTGTCTGTAAGTGTTGTTTACACACCCCTAGAAGTCAGAAAAAGGACACTAGACTCTTGTTTTTTTGGGGGGAGGTTTTTTTTTTTTT
>NW_022196910.1:38161876-38171007 GCF_008632895.1 Mastomys coucha
CCTGGAACTCACTCTGTAGACCAGGATGGCCTCAAACTCAGAAATCCACCTGCCTCTGCCTCCCAAGCGCTGGGATTAAAGGCGTGCGCTACCACGGTGACACTAGACTCTTGAACTGAAGTTTCAAACAGCTGTGAGATGTCATGTTGGTGCTGGAAAAGGAATTCAGAGTCTCAGCTAGAGCAGGCAGTGCTCTTAACCACTGACCCATCTTCCCAGCCCCTCAAAATAACACATTTTTTTAGTAATATAAAAAATATGGAAAAATTTAAAATATGGAAAATTACAGAGAACACTGAAATTTAAATGTCACTGAAGATTTTCTGTATTTACCATTCCATTCTCATTGGATTATGTGTATAGCTTTTCCTTTATAATATGAATATGGTAGTATACAGTTTATACATTATTTAACATTAGTGCCTCATGTATTGTTATATGTTGTTCTTCTTTTTAGCCTACAATTTTATTACAGAGGTTCCCATTAAATGATAGCTTACAAAATGATTTTAATGAATATCATTTATTCTTTGTCATTATTTTATTGTTGAACATTCAAGTTGGTTTTTTTTTTAAAGATTAATTTATTTATTATGTGTAAATACACTGTATCTGTGTTCAGACACACCAGGGCATTACATCTCATTACAGATGGCTGTGAGCCACCATGTGGTTGCTGGGATTTGAACTCAGGACCTCTGGAAGAGCAGTCAGTGCTCTTCACCACTGAGCCATTTCTCCAGCCCTCAAGTTGGTTTCTAATTTAAAGTGATATGCTTTGATAAATATTTTTGAAAAAGGTACTGTAACACTATTCACAACATCAAGGAAATAGAACCCACCTATATGCTTATCTACTAATGGATGGGTAATGAAAATATGGTTCACGTTCACAGTGGAATTTTATTCAGCTGCAAAGAAAAATGAAATTATAAAAATTGTAAGAAAATGGATTAATCCGGAAATGACTGTCCATGGTAGTTTGAAATGAGAACTGCCTCCATAAGGCTCATATATTTGAATGTTTGGTCCCTAGTTGATGGATGATTTAGGAAGGATTAGGAGGTATGGCCTTGTTGGAGGAGGTGTGTCACTAGGGGATGGGCTCAGAGGAGGTTTCAAAAGCCCTCACCAGACCCAGTCTCTTGCTTTGCGTCCATCTTATAGAACAGAACTAATTTCTCTGCTACTACTGCTGCAGCACCATGCCTGCTTCCCTGCCACCATGCCCCCCACCATGGGGATTTTGGACTAACCCGCTGAAACTGAAAAGAAGCCCTCAAATGCTTTCTTCGACAAGTTGCCTTGGTCATGGTGAGTCTTCACAGCAGTAGGACAGTAGCTAAGCACGGTGGTCTAGATGCAGAAGGTCATTTTCTCTCTCATATGTGGGTCCTAGCTATATATGAATATGTGTGTGGTTGTGGTTATGAAACTTGTAAGGGGACCATGAGGGGGGAAAGATGTATTGAGGAAGTGGGGCAGTATAACACACGCACGTAGCGTGAAAGCAGAAAGGAGCTCCCAGGGGTGGAAAGATGCAAGGGTGGGAGCAGGGAGAAGGGACAGAGAGAGAAAAAAAAACAACAAAACAAATTTTGTTTGAAACACTCCAATCTAGCCTAATATTTTATATGCTAATTTTTAAAACTAACTCAACAAACATGGTTTGAATGTTCTCTTACAGTCCTTCTGCAATAAGTGGTATTCTTGGGAATAAGGGATGTGCTGGTTTGAATAGGGTGGTCCTCATGGGTTCATATAGTTGAACCTTGGTCATTAGGTAGTAGTGATACTTGACAGGGACTAAGAGGTATGGCCTTGTTGAAAGAAGTATGTCCCTGGGAGTGGCTTTTCAGGTTTCAAATGTTTAAGCCAGGCAACTGGCTGTCTCTCTTCCTGTTGCCTTTGGATCTGGATGTAGAATTCTCATCTTTTTCTCCAGCATCATATCTGCCTGGGCTTCCCCATGTTTCTCACCATGACATTGAAGTACTAAACCTCTGAACTGTATGCCAGCCCCAATTAAATGCTTTCCTTTATAAGAATTTCGGTGGCCATGGTATCTCTTCATAGTAATGGAGCACTGACTAAGACAAGGTGTAAACTTCTGCAAAACTCTTCAGTCAGAAAACACACAAAACAATGGTTCTTCTAATTTGGTTCTGTCAGGATGCTTGTGTATTTCTTTGAACCAGAAAAAAATATTGATTATTATCAGTTATCAGCAGTTTTATGGGTTATACTAAGTTTGTGATAGTCAAACTACAATAGATCTGAGAGTTATGGTGTATTTTCACTAACCCTTCTTCCCACAGGAGAAAACAGTGACGTATAGCAATGTGAACTTAAAGAGACTATTTTGTGTTACATGGTTACATTTAAATTCAGAGAAAATGCTCTGTGAATAAAAGTCTTAGCTTTAAAAAGTTCAAATATAGAATAAAATGCTGTTTTAGTTTAAATGATATTTAAAGAAAAATACTTCACAAGAGATACTTGAATGATTTTTCTTAATTGTAAACATGTCTTCAGAAAATGAAAACATTGCATATATTGTTGCTATGTGTAATCAGACAATAACTAATGTTACTATATTGTAATGCAGTACAGGAAAAAGGAAAATACTTTTTGTGGTTTATTATTTGTGTTAGTCTTACATGCTTGATATCTAACACTTATAAGACTGAAATAAACAACCTTTCCAATTTTAGTAATAAGGCAATTGGGTAAGAGGTAAGAAACTTGGCCAAAGACACTGGGTAAGAGGTTAGGCAGTATTTAAGCCCAGAACTGCCTGTGTCCAGGGATTTCCTTGATCTGTGCCCCAGAGATTTGCTGTGAGCTGCAGTGAAGCTCTGAGTGAGAGAAAACAGTGATGACCCGGGCTCTAGGCTGCACACACGTGACTGACAATGTCAATCCATCAGCCTACCTCTCTGGTACCCTAAAGTGGAGACATTAGCAAGTTAATACTTCCGTTATTTTTCAATTTCATCTATCTAAGTATGTAAAGTTACCAATCAACTGCATTTGTTTACTAGACTGTAAAGAGAATCAAAAGAAAACAGAAAGTGGCTGGAGGTGGCAAGAAAGAGAAAATGGGGGACCATATGGCTCTGAGGTTAAAGTCAATCCCAAAGGAACACCAGCTCTGACAGGGAAGCAATTCTGGAAGTGTGGCAGAGGATCCCAGGGTGACACAGAGGGTCCTGGGAGAAGCAGAGGGGTGGTGGCTTCACTACCAGGCTGATAGTCACCTGCATGGTTTCATAGGGGTCACAGGGCCATCTCTGTTTTCCACTTTGTCACCCATCTCTCCAACAGGCAGTTGTGCTTATAATGTGTCTCTGTACTGACAGGCAATTGCTAAAACATCTATACCTCCCCTCCCCCTCCCCCCAACTGCCTTGCACTTATCACTATCCCCTTAGGCTGTGAGGCAATATGGCATGCTCTTTCACACACAAAGTATGTGTGCCCTTGATTGGAGCTGGCTTCACTGTGTCAAGTCCTGGTAGGAGCAAAGGCTGTCTGAGTTCAAAACCCAGTTTGTGCCACTCACTGTGTGAACTCACAAAAACCATCTGTACTGGCTGGTTTTGTGTGTCAACTTGACACAAGCTGGAGTTATCACAGAAAAAGGAGCCTCCCTTGAGGAAATGCCTCCATGAGATCCAGCTCTAAGGCACTTTCTCAACTAGTGATCAAGTGGGGTAGGACCCAGCCTATTGTGCGTGGTGCCATCCCTGGATTGGTAGTCCTGGGTTCTATAAGAAAGCAAGCTGAGCAAGCCAGGGGAAGCAAGCCAGTAAGGAACATCCCTCCATGGCCTCTGCATCAGCTCCTACTTCCTGACCTGCTTGAGTTCCAGTCCTGACTTCCTTTGGTGATGAACAGCAATATGGAAGTGTAAGCTGAATAAACCCTTTTCTCCCCAACTTGCTTCTTGGTCATGATGTTTGTGCAGGAATAGAAACCCTGACTAAGACAGCATCCAACTGTTACTTGACAAGTCTCTGTAAAGTGAAAAATCCATTAAAAAGTACAAATGATAGGCCCAGTGTGTGCTGTCACCTTTTTGTCTTCGGGGGACAAAGAACAACTTACAAAGCACAAATAGCCTACTTTCTGATACTATCTTCAAATGTAACTTCATATGTTTGTATATGTAAGATCAACACTGGGCTGGTTCTGTCTGCTCACCTGTAAGGAGAGAAGGGAAAGAACACAGAGAAAGAGGCAGAAAGTGACTAGAAATAACTAGGGAATCAGAGAAGAAAGGGCTCCGTGGGATTCAAACAATCTAGAGACGTCCAGGGTCTGAGAAGTGAGAGGGAAATTCTGAGGCAGTACGTTTGGAGTTCCGTGAAGGGCAGATCTTAACCAGTGTTCACTGTGGGCAACATTAAACATACTGAAGAAAACCAGAGCTAGGTAAAGGGACAAGGCTGCCAGGGGGAAGCTCAGTGTTCATCAGGTACCTCAGCTACAACAAAGACTTGTGCTTAGGCTGAATACAAATGCATGCTTAGAGCTGGATTGGAAGAGCTTTGAGAGATGGCTCTGTTCCTACAGACCACCAGGAAAGTACAGGTTGTGGCACTAACATCCCCAAAGAGTTCCAAGAGAAATTTCTTTTCTTTTCTCTCTCTCTCTCTCTCTCTCTCTCTCTCTCTCTCTCTCTCTCTCTCTCTCTCTCTCTCTCTCTCTCTCTCTCTCTCTCTCTCTCTCTCTCTCTCTCTCTCTCTCTCTTTGTATTTTTGAGAACAGGGTTTCTCTGTGTAGCCCTGGCTGTCCTGGAACTCACTCTGTAGACCAGGCTGGCCTTGAACTCAGAAATCTGCCTGCCTCTGCCTCCCCAGTGCTGGGATTAAAGGCATGCACCACCACCACCTGGCCCAAGAGACATTTCTAAATGCCCAGAGAACTCATCTCTGCCACAATTGACCTCACTTATGGCATCCCTGCAACTTTATTCCCAGAAGGAAACTTGAGCTTTAGAGTGGAGGTAACACAGCTTTCCTTCCTATGTGACGTTTATACTTAGTTTGCTCTTTTTAGGACATTCCATGTTCATCTCTTAACACTTCAAGTAAGGCCCTCCTCTCTGAGGATGCCATCCACAACCTTTTAAGTTACTTTCTTTTCTACTGCTGTGATAGAATACATATATACCTTGTAGAAAGCTATAAAGTTTTCACGTTTGTAAAACCTCACTGAACTGATAAAACATTTACAATCTTGTTATACCTTTATAATTCATTGGTGCATAGCATTTTATGACCTAATATAGGCACCAGCATATATAATAATGTATTTTTATCTACAGTGATTAATGTATGTACTATAAAGACAGTTATGCACAAACAGGGTAATATGATGTATCTTTCTAAATAAAATTATTAGTTTACTTTTAAAATATTCTTTTGAACATTTATTTACTCATTTTTTTATGTTTATGGGTGTTTTGCCTATGTGTCTGCCTATGCATCATGTGCATGCACTGCCCACAGAGGCCTGAGGATGCTGTCCAATCTCCTGAGACTACAGTTACAGACTGAGAGCCCCATGTAGGTCCTGGGAATTGAACCCTGATCCTCTGGAAAAAACAGCCAGGTTTTCTTAACCACAGAGCCATCTCTTCAGTCCCCAGTTTCTTTTTTTAACTTCAATTTTCAGGCATTTCTCTGTATCTTCTCTAAGTCTCAAATATTTCCTATACATTTTAATTTTGTGTTTTATCTGTTACATTCATTATAATAAAAGGACACACTTGTCAACTAGCCAGTATTTTCACTTTGATGCCCCAACTCCCAGCTCAGAACAGAAGTGGCCCATTCTCATTTGCCTGCCTAGTGCCCTGTCTGTGCTTCTCCTGACAAGCACATTCTCTTTCCCACCCTTCCATGTAGTTATTTATTTACGTATCTTATCTCCCCTGCTACACTCTCATATTACCTTTAGGGAAAAGAATCAAGTCTCGTTTGTTCTTGGCAGTGCTTAATAAAAAAGGGCTAATTTAATTATTTTCCTCTTTGCTTTTGGCTTCAGATGTTTCTGAAAACATTCGACGACATACCGAAACATTTTCTCTTAGTATTGCCAAAAATATCTGCTGATTCACAAACAATTAAAATAACAATAAAAAGTGGTGCTCCATGGTGGGGCAACACACAACAAACCAGGAGTTGTTTTTATGCAGAGACTGAGGGCATGCTGTGAATTAGGGAGGGAAGAAGGGCGAAGGAGTGGCTGGTTTTGTTGTAGCAATGTCTTATCCTGCACCTGATTCTGACCTCAAACTCTCTATGTAGACTGGCCTCAAACTTGAGGTCCTCTTACTCTATGTAGTCCTTATTCTTTAACCCCAGTGCTGGGATTAAGAAAAGCCAATGTCAGCTAGAGAGATGGCTTAGTAGGAAAAGCACTTGCTGCACAAGAGCAAGGACCTAGGTTCAAGTCCCTAGAACCCAAGCAAAGCTGGGTAGTAGCATATGTCTGTAATCCTGGTGTTCCTGCAGCCAGTCTGAGACTGGCCAGTTCCTCAGACTGGCATCTGAGGCAGAGGTGGGGAGGCATGTCAAAGTCAAGATACAAGATGGAAAACAAGTACCATCCAAGATTAGTCTTCTGACCTCCACGACTGCACCCTGGCCCATGCGCAACTGCCCATGTGTGTCCTCACACGTACACATACACCTCACATGCAGGCATACATGCATATATCATGCACAGACATACCCTTCCACATTCACACACCCACCTAACACCTTATTTACATATCACACACACACACACACAAAAGAAACAAACAAAACCAGGAAGGAAGGAAGGAAGGAAGGAAGGAAGGAAGGAAGGAAGGAAGGAAGGAAGGAAAGACAGACCAGGAAAAACCCCTAATTTCAGTTCTCAGGAGACAAAGCTAGGCAAGTCTCTGTGAGTTTGGTCCCAGTCTGCTTGTCTACACAGCGAGTTCCAGGCCAGCCAGAACTATATAGTAAAACCTTTGAGAGGGGATGAGTATCAAAGTGGAATGGACAAAGCCAACTATGCTTTTTTGTTCTTATTGGTAATGTATTGTGGCAGTTAATTTTGATTGTCACCTTGGTCAGATTAAGACTTGTCTGTTAGTAAGGCATGATTGCAGTAAGAACTCTGAGCTAATAGATGATTTAATCACTTGATATATTCATAAGACAACAGGATTACTGGAGGTAATAGAGGAAAGTGGGAGCCTAGTTGGGGAAGTAGATTACCAGGGCTGAGTCCTCAAGGCCCTCTGCTCCCTTCCTGTATTCCCCTTGTCTAGTTCCTGTTCACCCATAAGTGAAGACCAACCTTTTCTGCCCTACACTCCAGACAGCCTGCTGCTCTGTATGGGCCACACAACTGTGGACTGAAACCATGAGCCCTAAGAACTAATTCTATAAGTCGTTCTGTCAGGCATGATGTCAGGGGCATGAAAAGAAACTTACACTTGTGCTTTATAGGTTCCTGTAAAATCTCAACAAAAAATAAGTAAACCTAGCCACACTTACAAGTGGCTATTGGTAGCCGCAGTATTTTTTTCTATGTTCTGAGGACATAAAACTACAGAACACTGGTCAGTAATGAGATTGCTTGCTCAAATATCCTAGATCTGTCTAGTAACTAATTACAACTTTTATTGAAATAATGAAACGAATATCCACTTTTGGTGAAAGGATCTCTGGGTAGGAACCAACTTATTTTCCAGTTTCCTCTTTGCTACAAATGGTTAAATAGTTTCTCTCTCAGGGCTTTGATTTTCTTAAGCTTAACTGGATGAGCAGTGCAATGCTTTCCCCTATAAAGTAATTCAGAGAAAATCTTATTATAAAAGTATTGGCCCTCTGTCTTTATCAGTTATGTGCAACTTCCTCTCCAAAAGTATAGCTGCAGTGGAAAACAGATATATAGCTCGGAGTCTTCCTGAGAGATAGTTATTTGATGTTTCATCAGTAGATAGTTTCCTGCAGAGATCTATCATCAATGTAAAAACATTTGTCAACTATAAAAGAGGAGCCTGTGGGATGGCTCAGCAGGTCGCAGAGACCTGAGGTTTGGAACCCATGGAAAAGTGAGGGAGAAATAGAACTCCACAGAGTTCTCTGCTGAACTCAACAGTATGCTGTGACACATGCACCCTCCCCAGACTATGTCACGCACACACACATACATACACATACATATATATACATATGTGCACACAGACATACACACATATCCACACACAGACATATACACACATGCATACATATACATAAACACATATGCACACATACACATACATACACATATATGCACACATATACTCACACATGCATACATACACACATATATGAATGCTTATATACCCATTCACACACATACATGCACATACATACTTATATGCACATATACAGACACACATACATATACACACATGAGCACATGCCCATATAGACACACACTAAATAATTTTCTAAATTACTAAACATAAAAGAAAAATGTTTCAATATTTCTTTTCTCAAAAAATGCTACAAATTACCATTCCATTCCTTCTGACCAAAAATGCAGCCAAATGTGGAAATAAAGAAATATGAGGGGCTGGAGAGATGGCTCAGCGGTTAAGAGCACTGACTCCTCTTCCAGAGGTCCTGAGTTCAAATCCCAGCAACCACATGGTGGCTTACAACCACCTGTCATGAGATCTGACGCCCTCTTCTGGTGTGTCTAAAGACAGCTACAGTGTACTTACATATAATAATAAATAAATCTTAAAAAAAAAAAATACTGAGGTCTGAAGCATCATCATGAACACAGCTAAACATGGAAGGACCCAAGAGAGTCCCATCAGAGAAAGCTCTATGGTTGGGTGGTAATTTTCCATCTCATGTTTCTGGGAGAGTTGGCAGGAAGCATTTCCTGATGGGCTCCCTTTTTCCCATGTAGATTTAAGGCTATTTATAAGTACTATGGACACTCCCATGTGTATTCTTCTTATTAAAAATGGTTCCCGACCCTTGACCAGTTCCTCCAGACAAGCTTTAGGCAGACCTTAGAAGTGGGAGTGGTTCTGCCTCCTGTGTTGCCACCTCTAACATAGGAAAGTCCTCTCTCTCTCTCTC
>NW_022196910.1:38171144-38175891 GCF_008632895.1 Mastomys coucha
TCTCTCTCTCTCTCTCTCTCTCTCCAGCTGCTCTCCAAGTTCCTCCTCTTCTTCCTCTAACTGAAAGCTCGAGGTGGAATATGTAATTACAATTATTTGAGAATGAACCCTACTTCACAGAGGAAATGAAAAAGCCCTGGGTTTCTGGTGATGACCCTCTTTGCTTTGTCTGCTGAGGTAGGCACATTTATTTCCTTGTTTGTTAGTTTTTGAAACAGGGTCTTATTATGTATCCCTGACTGTCTTGGAACTCATTGTGTAGACAAAGCTACCCTGGATCTCATAGAAATCCGCCTGCCTCTGCCTCTCAAGTACTGGGATTAAAGGCATGCTCCACCATGAACCTTGAGATAGGTCCTTAGGCCTTCAGATATGTTCTTAGTATGTATCCTTCAGTAAGAACTTATTATATTCATACCTCAGCCTTTCTAGTCATGAGTGACAAGTACGTGCTGCTATGTCCAGCTTGCGATGGCATCGTCTGGTAACTTTTCCAGGTGTCAGGAATGTATGACATACGGGGCTATGTATGCTGTGGGTCTTTTAGGGTGTTGCTCTGGTCTTTTGGCAATGAGTCATCCTAGTAGAATCTCAAGTGGCATATACAGCCAGGCACAGCCTCCTATCCTTGTGTTCACCACCATGCTGACACTGAACTGTCCCAACTTCTGCAGTCGTGTTGGCTTTGCGGTTTCTGAAAGTCCAGCCAGCTCCAGTGACTTTCTCTTCCCGCTGCCTGTGGATCCAGATGTACAACTTTCTCAGCCACCTCCTCAGCACCATGCCTACCTGTGTACTGCCATGCTCCCCACACCACCGCACCACAAGGATAATGGACCAAACCTCTGAATCCATAAGCCCACCCCAATGAAATGCTTTCTTTTATAAGAGTTGCCATGGTCATGGTGTCTCTTCACGGCAGTACAACAATGACCAAGACAGCACAAGTCTTTAAACTCGCAAAGCCCATCTCTAGTGACACACTTCATCCAATAAGACCATGCTTCCTCCATCTCCACAAATACTCACAAATGGCACCAACTGGGGACCAGGTGTTCAAATATATAAGCCTATAAGGGATCTTCTCATTCAAAGCACCACAGTGGGCTATGAACATCTTAGGGCATTTAAGTTTTCTCGAATGACTAATTTCAAATTCTCTTTAAATTGAGAACAGCCACCAGCATGTTGGTTATCAGCTGATACATTTGTATATAATGACACTTATGTTATATTTATAGATACAAGTATTTCATATTGTGTTAGCCTGAGTCCAGTGATGATGGAAAAGCCACTGATAACTTTATAGGAAAAGCACTGTAAATAGAAATAATGATGAGTGTAAACATAGGAGGAGATAAGAGGGAAATTCACTACTTTTGAGTATTAAACAAGGTCCCTGGGAGCTCACTGCGCACATTAGTAATGAGATGGACATGTGTGGAGGATGTGACAGTTAATCTCCATTTTCAATTTGTTGGAACCATGGAATCACCATGAAAACACACACCCAGGTGTGTCCATTGAGCCATCCTTCCATTTCCTGAAAGCCTATTCTTAACTGTAATTCTATCTTCTCATTTTTTTATGGAGTTGTAACCGTTTTGGGTGTATGTGTGTGTGTGGTGTGTTTGCACATATGCATGTATGTACACATGTGTGTGGAGACAATGAGTTGGCCATATACAAAAAGAATATTCTATTGGTAATTCTCAGTGCAGCTGTCTCTAAAGCCTGAAACTTATTAACACATTCCCCTGTGCTTTGTGATGATAACATTACTCCACGCTCCCCACTGCATTCTCATAGTTCACACTTTTCTGATTAATTTCTAACAGTGGTGACAGACTTGTGCTGGATTGCAAACCCAGGCTTTGCTGTGGCAAAGGCACTGTCTAAACTAATACATGATGTTTCATAATTGCTGTTACTCCAATGTAACTGTGATGTGTGGCTATAACACCCTAGTTCCCATGACCTCCACTGTGCCAAAACTCAGAGCCGACCACGACCCTTTCAGAGAACTGAGCTTCTAAGTTAACCCTATCTATAACTAGAGCCTTGGTGGCCACATGGTTTGGATTGGTTTGGTTTGAGTTTTGGCTTTTTGAAACAAGGTCTCCCTATGTAGCCTGGCTGTCTTGGAACGCACTATGTGCATCACGGGGATCCATTCCACCACACCCCCTCTCAGAGGCCATTTGTTAACTCAAGCATTTTTGGAATGTGTGTTTCATCTCCTCTGTGTGCCAGGTACAAGGTTCCCCTGCGGATTTGAAGATAAACAAACTGAAAGAATTTACAGATTAGAGGGTCACCATAGATACCCTCCTCTGCCAGAGAGGGAATCTTTTTGAAATCTGCCCAAACTAGCAGTCTACACCACCTTTTTCCTTTCTTTTTTTTTTCCTTTTTTTTTCTTTCTTTTTTTTTTTAATTGATTTAAGGTTTATTGTATTAAGGTGAGAAAAGATACATGATTTCAATTTATCTGAATTTGTTAACATTTAAAAACATATTTTAAGTAAATAGAATTAAATCACATTCTTGTTTCCCTTTTGTACCCCAACTCCTCCTAGAGACCCCCTTCAATACCTATAATAACGTTTTTTGTCATATTCTTTAAAATTTATAAAATATTATAACAATAAAAATGAGTATTATAAAAGTTGTTTGATATAAAACAACAATCAATTTAACAGTCTTATGTAGATGCTACAGCAATACTGGAACTACATATGTTTTTCTCAATATACATTTAAATAACTCCAAACATATTGACTGTATATTTTAAAATAATACATCACTACTAGTATTATTTTGTATTGTTTTGTTTTGTTTTTTCAAGACAGGGTTTCTCTGTGTAGCCCTGCTTGTCCCGGAACTCACTCTGTAGACCAGGCTGGCCTCAAACTCAGAAATCCACCTGCTCTGCCTCCCAAGTGCTGGGATTAAAGACATGTGCCACCACCACCCGGCACTAGTATTTTTTTAATGAACATAAATATATAAAGTCTTTTTGTTTGTTTGTTTGTTTGTTTTGTATTTAGTAGAGCTTAAAATCTTGGCTCTTATTGTGGTACAAGCCCAAAATAAGAACAATTTTTAGACATTGGAGTTCATTGTAATAAGGCTGTACTTCAATGACCCTCACATCACCAAAGGATTTTACCTCCATCGTAGCTAAGCTGAGAGTTAACAGTTCTGTGCCAAGGAACGAATTGTAGGCATGATTTTTGGATACAGACTTCCTGCTATGGTCAAAGCTATTTGGCTTGTGTGAGTGACTTTATTCTCAGCCCACAGAGAACAGGTTACATTCATTTAAGAAATGGTGTGTGTATTAAGGTGGTCTATCCATAAAGTCATTCACCAACTATTTCAATGATCAATGGTTCTGCTTGGAGGGTGGCATAGACATTAGGTGAGGGTAAGAATCTGGTTCATTGGCTGTGGTAATTTGGAAAAGCACTCATATCAGAGAAAGAGTAACTTATAAAGTCCTCTTCTTCAAACTTGATACAAGAATTACAAACGTCAAGCAAAGCATTCAGTCTCACTCTTTGTTGTTCTCTTACAAGCTCCCTCCCAGTTTAATTGTCTATGTTTCTTTTGGGTATATAAATACTTTTGAAATATGTAAGCTGTTCTGAAAACCATAGAATAGTGTAAAAACATGAAATAAACACTAGTACTAATAGAGAGGCTGAGATAGGAGAAGCAAGATTTCGAGACCATTATGTGGTACACAGCAAGACACTGTCACAGACAAACAAGCAGAAAGTGTATATGGATTGTACAATATCGGACCTATTTCTCCAATTACCAAATTAGAGAGATCATTGGATGGCAGTCAACAAATTTCTAATTCCTCATATTTTGGGATTTCAATCGATTAGGATATGTTGGTAATATTAATTTTCATATTAAGAAAAGTACTTGTTACTTCCTGTTGTTTTTGTTGTAAGAGGTAGAATTAGATTTGTGTGAGTTTGTCGAAAGGTTACTTTCTTGCTTCTTCTAGGGTGTAGTTTTGCTCCTTATGTTGGTGTTTTCCATCTATTATCCTTTGTAGGGCTGGATTTGTAGAAAGATATTGTGTAAATTTGGTTTTGTCATAGAATATCTTGTTTTCTCCATCTATGGTAATTGAGAGTTTTGCTGGGTATAGTAGCCTGGACTGGCATTTGTATTCTCATAGGGTCTTTATGACATCTGCCATGGATCTTCTAGCTTTCATAGTCTTGGGTGAGAAGTCTGGTGTAATTCTGATAGGCCTGCTTTTATATGTTACTTGATCTTTTTCCTTTACTGCTTTTAAAATTCTTTCTTTGTTTAGTGCATTTGGTGTTTTGATTATTATGTGACAGGAGGAATTTCTTTTCTGGGCCAGTCTATTTGGAGTTCTGTAGGCTTCTTGTATGTTCATGGGCTTCTCTTTCTTTAGGTTAGGGAAGTTTTCTTCTATAATTTTGTTGAAGATATTTACTGACCCATTACATTGGGAGCCTTCACCCTCTTCTATACCTATTATCCGTAAGTTTAGTCTTCTCATTGTGTCCTAGATTTCCTGGATGTTTTGGGTTAGGAGCTTTTTGCTCTTTGCATTTTCTTTGACTGTTGTGTCAATGTTTTCTGTGGTGTCTTCTGCCCCTGAGATTCTCTCTTCTATCTTTTGTATTCTGTTGCTGATGCTTGCATCTATGACTCCTGATTTCTTTCCTAGGTGTTGTATCTCCAGGGTTGT
>NW_022196910.1:38176221-38198766 GCF_008632895.1 Mastomys coucha
AGAGTCAAGCTGTCTCTGTGATCCTGTGATTCTGGGATCCTGGGATCCTGGGCTTGTTAGAGCGCCTGAGAGTGGAGCTTCCTCTGGGTGTTGTGGGACTGGCTGCGGAGTTTGCACCCAAGTTCTGCTCAGGGCACCGGCCCCTTCCTTCCTTCCTTCCTTCCTTCCTTCCTTCCTTCCTTCCTCTCTCTCTCTCTCTCTCTCTCTCTCTCTCTCTCTCTCTCTTTCCTTCTTAAATCAACCATTGCTAAGCATGTTTGAAAGCTCAGCCACATGGATGAATTTTTAAAACTTCAGTTAATATTGTGCTCCCCCACCATGCTCTCCTTGTATCTAATCCTGAAGTGTCTTCTGTTTCACTTTGAATGACACCAGAAATCCTCCCCGTGGCTGAAGATGATGACGATGATGACAACAACGACGATGACGATGATGATGATGATGATCTGGACCATGAGGCTCCTCCTGACTCAACAGTTTTATGTTTTTTACCTGCTTATCTACATTATGATCTGAGAAAGCATGAAGCATATTCTTCTGCCATCTTCTCTATACAAATGAACAGAAGTTCCTGTGCCTTGCTTCCTTCTTGCTGGTCTTAGTTCATTGGTCTTCTCTGGGCAGTCGCTGCTGTGGTTCTGTCTGTAACACCCTATACTGTTTTCTTGAAAGCATCCACCATCACGTGAAATCATTTCAAATGCCAATTTGTTAACTCATTTCATTTTAGTCAAACACAGTGTAAAGTTTGAGATAGAAGAACCTCAGTTGTCATACTCACAGGCATGTGCTCAATGTCTAGAAAGTTATCTGGCTTATTCATACACTCAAAGGATGATTTTTGCATAGAGGAAGACTGAACTGCAGTAATCTATGACCTTCCCCCGACCACATGCCCCTGATATATGTATATATATTTATTTATTTTTTTGAGTCAGAGTCTTGCTATGTAGCCCAGGTAGGATTAGAACTCATGACGCAGCCCACACTGCCTCTGACTTGCAGCCATCCTGTCTCAGCCTTTCAAGTGGTAGAGTTACAGGTCTGTGCTGTGTCTTACACCCGGCCATCTTACCTCCTTTCCTCCTTCAGTCTTCTCTGCCTAATCTATGCACCTCCTCCACCTGGAGTTTCTCTAAAGCTTCAGATTGGTCACAGTGGTTCTTCTCCAAGTGATGGCCCTGTGTGATAACTCGCCTAGTGAGAACGTATGAACGGGCGTGGCAGAGGCTTTGGATAGGACTGAGGTGCATGCTCTGTTATTATTTTGTTTATTTGTAAGTGTGTTTATATGTGGGTCTACAATGTTGCCTTATGCCATTTGGGATTCTATAATAATTTTATCATTTGTAGAAAATGGAAAGTTAGTGTGTTCATATTTCTGGAGGCCAAGATGCTCCAAATCAAGGAATGTGCAGATGTGATGTCTTGTAAGTGCCTATTCCTTGTAAGTAGTCATGCCCTTTGTGTCCTGACATGATGGAAAGGCCAGATAAAAGATTAAAATAATTGTTCTTTGGTGGATGCTAGTGGTGCACACCTCTAATCCCAGCACTCTTGAGGCAGAGGCAGGCATAGCTCTGTGAATTTAGGGTCAATCCTGGTCTACAGAGTGAGTTTCAGGATAGCCAGGGCTACAGAAAGAAACTCTCAAACTGCCTCCCATCCCCAGTTATTATTTTTATGCTGGGACTCTAAGCCAGGACTTTGTACATGCTAGGAAAGCACTATGCCACAGAGTTACCACCTCCGTCCTTGGGTCTCCTTTAGAAGGAATTGTTTCTAATCATGAAATCTATACTCTCATGATAGTCATCTCCAAGAAGGCCCAGCCTCCTGACACTATGGCATTAACAATTCAGTCTGAATAGATGAGTTGGAGTTAATATTACAGCCCAGAGCATGTTCTTAGTTATCTTTCTGTCCTATTGATGCAACCCAGTCTACCAAGTACTTCAAGGGAAGAAACTGCCAGATTCAAATCTGGGGCTGGAGAGCCTTGTGTATGCCATATACCAATGAGTATATGCGTGAAGTTCATTTGCTAATATGTATAACATTCCAGGCTGTTGCATGTATTGATCACTATATTTTTTTCAATCACTGAAGATACAGAAATGAACTTACTCATTGTTCTCAGGAAGTTATTCTGCGGAAGGGAAAATGACCATAAAGCAATAAACAACTAATTATGTAATTAATGACAGGGAAGTAGAGATAAGCACCTTTCATATGATGAAGAAATTCAATTTTCTTCCTTTTTTTTTTCTTCTTGCATCCTATATGTATGTGTGGTATGTGTGGTATCTCTAAACCTCCCCAGACAATGCCACCGACTGGGGACCAAGTGAACCTGGGGGGTGGGGGACAATCTCCTTCAAGCCACAGCCACAACAAACGTAAAGAGAACCTAAGAGAACATTTCTGAAAAGATAATGGCTAAATTATTTTCCAGATAATAAAAGCTAGGGTTGGCCATCATCAACACGGGTTATAACAGGGTAAGAAACACTTGAGATGAATACCTTACAGGAAAGAAAATATTTATCTTGACCTGCAGTTTTGGAGGCTGTGGTCCATGATCAATTGGTTGGGCCTGTGGAAAAGCAGTGTATAAATACAGAGACCAGTGGTGCAAAGTCACACACCTCATGGCTAGAAAGCAGAAGAGGAGGCCAGATCCCATCTACAGCACACAGTTGCAGAAGGCACAGTGGAATCAGAGCACATCAATGTAGAGTCGATGTGTAATTAAACTGCAGAACAGCAAGGACAGAAGATTTCAAAAGCATCGGGAGAGGAAAAGGTATCTTTAGAGAAATGACAAGCCAGCGAAAACAGCTGTCTCGGCTGAGGAACGGAGCCAGGAGACGACAGAATAATTGTTCTTCCTGTTGAAAATGTAACGACCAGCTTAGAAATGCACACCCAGAAAAATTACCTTTCCTGACTATGAATGAAATAATAATAAAGATAAAAATTAGACGATAGTAACCTATCCCCTGAAAGGATTTTGAAAATTAACTTACAGTGTTTATTCTTAAAATTTTTATACCTATATATAATGTATTTGGTCATTTTCAACCTTCCCCATTACTGCCTATAATTCCCTTCCCTCAACTGCTAAAATCCTCCTTTGCAGGAAGTTTCCCACTCACTCCCATATCCTTTGTCGTATTGATTTATTTAGACTTTTAAATTTTTACTTTGTGTTCATGTATGTTGCTGGGTGAGACCTTCCATGACATCTCTCCTCCACAGCAGCCTGCATGGTGTCTTCTGTCACTGTGAACATCAGCCAGTGAGAAAGAGGTTTCTAGCTCAGTTCTGGCTTCATTTCAGTATGTCTTTTGATTTAAATATGTGGTGTCCCACCGAAGGAATTCTTAGTGCATATCTTTAACTATAGAAGAAAACTTTATGCACAAAGGAAGAATCACAAATAAAGAAACTGACAAATTTCATGGTAATTCCAAACAAATGGTATTCTGTAGAAAAAAAAATGTCTAAATTGCAAGGCCATTTAAAAAAGACAAAATAATGGATTAAAAAAAGCAAACAAACCGAAACCAAAGCCAAATCAAGTGGGAAGTGACCAGAGTTTCAATGTTCTAGGTTCTCAAAATTCCCTCAATATTAACCTTTTACATAGTATAAAGAACAATGACCAAAACTAGGAAATTAGTGTTAATGTATTACTGTTAGTTAATTTACAGCCCTTATTCAAATTTTTCTAATAGTCTCCTTTTCTAGTTCAGGATATCCCTTTGCATGCATGGGTATAGTCATTTCCATGGAAGTTCACACAGGGTGGGGCTTAAACAGAAACTTATTTTCCTACAGTAACAGAGCCAAGATTTTAATCTGAACATCTGGGCTCTGGATCATAATAAAGGCAGAGAAATTTAACCTTTATTGTCTGTTTCTGAAGACCATATTCTTAATCTTTATATTATTCTTTTAGGGCCAAAGTTTCGGAGTAACTCATTGCTTTATTGTTTTATTTGTAGCTGAGCAATACCAGTTCCCGGGGTACTGTAGAGCCACACTAGAAGAGCCCTTCTCTGAAGCAGACTTAGCAAAGGCTCATTCCAGGGCCAGACTCTGGAACTAGGATCCTCACAGGCACTAGCCGCTCTGGGACCAGACCTCACCCCTATAACTACCACATTAAAAGCAATATTTAATTATGTTTCAGAATATTTCACTTAACATATTAAATATTTGTGAGTGTGTGCACACATGTGTGTGCATGCCTGTTTGTGTGCTTGCGTGTGTGTGTGTGTGTGTATGTGTGTGTGTGTGTGTGTGTGTGTATAAGTCTTCAAGTGTAGGTCAGAAGACAACTCTGCTGAGTCTGTTTTTTCCTCCATCTTTATATGGGTTTTGGGGATCAAACCTCAGACTGCTAAGCTTGTGTGATAAACATCTTTACCCATTGAGCCACCTTGCCAGCCCTGTGTATGCATTTGAATTCACAAATATCATTACCAAAGCCTGAAAGGAGTGCATCTTATCCAACCTCCCTTTTCTATTCAGATTCTCCACCGGGAACAAGGGGGAACGTTTCCTTCCGGTCTGTGTTCAGCCTTCAGCCAAAAGGAGAGTGGCATCATATGTCTGAAAGTCTCAAGTAAGTGTCCTTGGGCTCATTTAGCTCGTGGAAATCAATATTGTCGAGTTCCTGCCATAAGCCTGGGTCTTAGTTAAGGGTGGCACATTGAGACTTTATGCTCTTTGCATCTCCTCAGAGGCCTGGAGACTGACACACAGGCTTGGGCTATGTAAATGAGAAGCTGTAACCAAGAGAACTCTGCAAAGCTGAGCTCAAAACATTTTAGCATGGGGCTAGAGAAGCATCTCAGGGATTGAATGCTTGTCTAGAGAGGCTTTGACCCAAATCTTTTCTACCAGGAAGGCTTCTTTAAAATGTCTTTAAATACTTTAAAATGTTGAAGCTACAGAAATGGAAGATTTTTCTCTTTGTTATGCTGGATCTTCTTTTGGGGGATATATATATATATATATATATATATATATGTATATGTATGTATATATGTCTATCTTAGTCTTCTACCACTTCTTGTCAAAAATCAATAGGTTTAAAATCAATGTGTAGTCTTTGTTAGGAACCATGTGACCTCCCTCCCCCAGTCCCAGCCTGCCTCCAATGACCCAGATACCCTTTAAAAGGTCCCCCGCCATCACCTTGTCCTCTCTCCCCTCTCTCTCCTCACCCTCCCCTCCCTCCATCTGCTTTGAGGTGGCTTTTGTTCTCCCTAATAATCTCTTGTGTGAGATCTATTCTGCGACATTCACTTTGGCAAGGCACTCTTCCTCAGAAACCATAACAGTCTTGCCTACCTGAATGGCTCAGGAATCTCACTCAGCTGGAAGTTCCAAAGGTCAGGAAAGCACATAGGAGAATTGAGGAGGCAGGAACTGGAAGCAGGAGCAGGTGCTGACTACAGCTCTTAGAGAAAAGTGGATGGGGAGACAAAGAAGGCAACCGGCAGAAACAGAAACAAAAAACAGAAAAGAAAAAAGAAAGAAAATCATAGCGATGACTGAATTTTTAATCTTCAAAACCACGAATAGGTAAGAACTCTGTAAGAGAAAATATCCACTTTCTAGTCCATTCCCATTGTTGAGCAACAGAGGCAAGGAAAGGCCCCAAAAGAGATGGGTTATGAATACCACTGACCAAGACCCAAGGATAGGGGATGAAGAGATATCTCCATCTGATAAGTTCTTGCATTGAAAGCTTGAGGACCCTCATTTCAATTCCCTGAACCAAATGAAATGGTGGCACAGTAGTGAGCTGGCCAGACAGAGATGGGCAGAGCCCTGGGGCTCACTAGCCAACTGTCTAGCTGCTCAGCAAGGCCTAGGTCAGAGAGACAATTTGTCTCAAGAACAAGGTGACTGGCATGGCACCTGAAAACTAACACCCAGGGAGGACCTCTAGTCTACAGGCATGCGCGCGCGCACGCACACACACGCGCACACACACACACACACACACACACACACACACACACGAGATACAAGTCATAGGCAGCTACAGGAATACCAGAAATCTTCTATCAGGTGAACAAGAAACTCAGGGTTTTGCAAATTCAGTCATCCTAGTTTTTCTAAAACGTGCACATGAAATATTAATCTCATATTGACTAATCTCCCGCTCCCCTCAACAGGACAAGATAAATATCTCTGGGAATAATGTAATCTCACTATTTAACAAAAGTAGAACCTGAGAGTAAATCATTCTAGCTGTCTAGGAACTAAATCAATGCTCAGAAAAAAACAAAACAAAACAAAAATCAAATGATGGGGTCTGTTTGCCAGTGGTCACGGAGAGAGGTGGGCAGAAGGCAGTGGAGGTGAGGTAATTGTTTTGTTTTGTTTTGGTTTGGTTTGGTTTTTTGGTTTTTCGAGACAGGGTTTCTCTGTGTAGCCTTGGCTGTCCTGGAACTCACTGTGTAGACCAGGCTGGCCTCGAACTCAGAGATCCACCTGCCTCTGCCTCCCAAGTGCTGGGATTAAAGGTGTGCACCACCACCGCCCAGCAAGGTGAGGTAATTGGAACTCTGTGCTCCTGAACTCATTCTTCAAATGGCTTGGTTTCATCTCTACTTGGGATACTGAAGGAACTGCTTCTGAGATGATGATGATGATAAACTTTAACCATTAGGACCTCGACCTTCCTAATGCTGTGACCCTTTAATGCAGTCCCTCACGTTGTGATGACCCCCAGCCACAAAATTATTTTCATTGCAACTTCATAACTGTAATTGTGCTATCGTTATGAATCCTAATATAAGTATCTGATATTTCTGATGGTCTTAGGCAACCCATGTGAAATGATCATTTGACCCCAAGGGGTTTTGACTTGCAGGTTGAGAACCACTGCTTTTAGAAGAACCAGTGCCAAGGAAAATTCAAAAGTCTTATGCCAGGCCCATGATATACTCCTGTCATGTCTGCTCAGCAGAGGCTGAAGGACAAGGATTGCCTCAAGGTCAGCTTCAGTTTGGGCTTCCTGGGGCAGGAATTCTGGGAAGAAAAAGCATCTCATTAAATGGATAATCAGCCCACTTGTCTCTTTAGTAGGCCTTAAAGCAGAGGCTCTCAGCCTGTGTCGCAACTCCCGAAGAGCAGCAGAATACAGATATTTACATCACAGTGCACAGTGGTAGCAAAATTACAGTTACGAAGTAGCAACAAAAATGACTTGATGGTTGGGAGTCGCCACAACATGAGAAGCTGCATTCAAGGGTCACAGCATTTGCAAGGTTGAGAACCACTGTGTTAAAGTTAGTCTACCTTCCTCAGAGTGGGTCTGTCTTCTTCAGGGCTGGTCACTGGGCCAGGAGATTGATTGGCCTAAATGGATGATTTTTCTGGATTAATTTGTTTATCTTTATTTTAGATCTGAACCAAGACCAGGGATTTCACCTTTCTAGACCAGAAGGAACTAGTTTTCCCTTAATGGACTTGTTACACCAAACTGATAACCCTGAATGGCCCAATTGGTACTAAAAAGAAAATCTAAGATATCAATTCCATTTTTAAGAAATCCAACCGTACCCATAAGCCTCATTTGACTACATCTATTAGTGAAAGGATACAGACCAGGCAGAAGGACTCTATCTACAAAGGATGCCCTTGAGGCTGGCAGATGCAATATCCAGGTAATAAAATTTCCATCCAGTAAACATTTTTCTGTATAGGAAGCGGCTCTAAGATGCTATTTAGGGAATATAGATCGTTGATGAAATTCAGAGAACATTGTCTGTTCTCTCTAGTTAGAGGATTCAGATTCCCCTTACCTGGTAACGCTATAATCCTTTCTAATCCTCTGTTGGGGAAAGACAGCGAGGCTGTCTGCACAGGTGAAATTGCTTTTATTGTTCTTTGTTTCTGAGAGTGGACATTATGTATTCAGCTCTTCAGTGCCGAAGTCATTAATAAGTGCCTTTCTTCCTCAGCGGGGGTAAGAATCGCTTAAGTCATCCCTCACAGTCTCCTTTTTGCAGAGGGTTCTTGCTCTCGTGATCTGTTAAATGAACAATGAAATCACTCCTTGGAAAAAATGTGGAGTCAAAGTGCAAGTGGCTTAAGGCCTGCTGGCCTGTAAAAGTGCGGTTTGAAATTTACTGCCAGCATCGTGGCTTTCCCACGCAATACAAATGGGCCACCATTGGTAGTTCGAGTTGGCGTTCCCCCAATATGTCATTTCTAACCTTATCTGCCAGGTGAATAATTTTTATTTACCTGCATGAATTATGTCACAGGTGCATGCCCTGAATCCACAGCATTAAAAACTCATGCGAGTTTACTCTGGTCTCTTCATCATTCAAACTAGTGACAGGGTATTGAGGTGGGTTCCAGGCAAGAATCAGATGCCAATAACTTTGGGTGGAATTGTAACAGTTGGTCGTTCAGAGGATAGATGACTCTGCCAGCAACAGCCACCAAAATGCCCATTAATATAAACAAAATAAAAGAGACACAAGGCCTTTGAAATTGACTACAGTCATGCCTCCTCTATCTTTGTTAGCTAAATAAGCTATTGCAAACTATTTCTGCACCTGACATTCCCATCTGATGGTGTAACCATTGCTTCCTCTTCTTTTCCAACACAGAGATAGTTAGTTCCTCTTTGTGTCTGACAGGAGCTGTACAACACACACACACACACACACACACACTTTGCTGGAGTTAGAATAAGGAAAGAACAAGAAAAGGCAATCTGAATATGAAAAAGGGAGGTGGCTCTCAAATCTCTGTTGCACCAGACAGTTCCTCTTCTGGATCGCTGTTCCGTACAGAAATAACTGGATGGGCTTCTGGTTTCCAGTGAAACCTATCATCTATAGCTGTGTTGGGGCAGCTGCAGCTGGGAGGCAAGGTTGGGAAACAGGAAGTGGAGTTTATTGTGCTCCTCTTCCTGCTTTTGTGACTTGGTGTTGGAGAGAGTCCCATTCTGAACACAGGTGGAATTCGAATCCTTCAATAGAAGTTGATGCACAAAACTGCACATCTCTTGCCCCAAAAAGGAATGAGAGCGTTTATTCTGGAGCCAAACTAGAGTGACCAAGTCCTAGGAAACGTGAAGCTGGATTACCCCCAGATGCCATGTTCCCACATGGAAGCAGTTTCATGAAGCTTTACAGTAGCAGAACAAGGAAAGTCATAAGTCAAGGCAATTTAAAAATACTTAGTAGAGACATCAGGGTGGTGGCTATAGTGAGATGGGGGAGTCTCTTCTAGAGGGTCTCAGACATTGTCTGATGATGATGTCTTTCTTTAGTTGGTAGAAACTAGTGGTTTGCTAAGTTAATGAACTCTAAAATTTTATCTATAGTTACAGATTGTTAATTACAATACTGGGGTGGGCAATAAATGGCTACTCAGGGGGCTAAGGCTAGCCCCAAGAAATGATAATTTGGCTGTGAGGTCAGAAACTTTCCAAACCTTCCTCACCCTCTGAAGGTCTTATCAGTTGATCAGCCTGTGTAGATAGTTTCTTTCCATGAATTCTAGTTTACCTCATTGGTTTTCTGGTAAGCAATAAGGTGCATTTTCAGGCAGTCTGTTTGCAGAGCCAAGGAGAATCGTGACTGGAAAAGGAAATAGATGTGAAACTAGAGGGGCATTTCTGACTAGTAGGTGATGCTGGGCTCTATTTGCCATTTGATCAGACCCAGAAGACTCACATGTTGGCTGGCAGCTAGCAGAAAGAAATCCTAGTTAAAAGCCAAGAGTTCTCCCACCCTAACGTGGTAAGATGATAACCAATGCATGAGCTTCTACAAGGAGAGAGACAGTTCACAGATGTCACTGCGTAATGCAGACTCAGGAGCCAGGGTCTCCTGCAGTTGGAAGCATCAGGTCTGAGTGGCCAGTGGAACACAGGAGGTACACGAGAGCATGTGGAGACAGGGCATCATGGATCAGTTCTCCCTAACACAAAGATGAGCATGTCCACTAGCATAGAAAGAATGGAAACTGGCTCTTACTTTGAGTTAGAGCCTAGCCCTGCCTGGGAACATATGAGAGAGATACCCTGGGGACCTTTATAAACGCTTGTGTGGTTGTTTTTCCAAGGCCTCAATAGAAAACCGAGGGCCTGTTTTGAGGCAAGCAAGAGCCAAGGAAACCAAGGGATTTCAATAATTCTTTCCCCAAGTGTGGTCTTCTTTTTAGACGCTATGACAAGCAAATATTCTTAACCATTTCTCTGTCATAGTAGAGGGCATAGCATCATTCCTGCCATCCTTTGACAGAGAACAAAATGTGTCACAGATTTCAGGGAAGTTCAACTCACCAAGTTGCTACCAAAAAAAAAAAAAAAAAAAAAAAAAAGATATTGTCAGAGCTGCTGAAGTATCACCCCATGGAAGGAAGTTTGCTAGTTACTAGTTATGAGATATTGTAAAATTGGCTATGTGTTTAATTTCCATATCTCTCTATTCCTATGTATTTGTATTCCTTTGAGATTTAATTCATCCTCTGGTGTTTGGTGAGGGACTTTTCAAGACTTCAAATCTGGATTAGCTTCTCTTGTTTGTCTTCTCAGATATTCTTTCTATGTTTACTTTGTTACATTTATTTCTCTCTCTCTCTCTCTCTCTCTCTCTCTGTGTGTGTGTGTGTGTGTGTGTGTGTGTGTGTGTGTGTGCGTGTGTGTGTGCACCCATGTATGTGCCAGGGTGTGTATATGGAGGTCAGAGAACAACTTACAGGGGTTGATTCTTTCCTTCCACTGTGCGTGTCACAGATCAAACTTAGTTGTCAGGTTCGGTCTGGTGTGACTTTACCCATCCAGCCATCACACTGAGTTTGTTTAATCTTTCTATCCTTCCTTCTTTCTTTCTTTCTTTCTTTCTTTTTCTCTCTCTCTCTCTCTCTCTCTCTCTCTCTCTCTCTCTCTCTCTCTCTCTCTCTTTCTTTCTTTCTTTCTTTCTTTCTTTCTTTCTTTCTAAGATGTATCTATTTTTACGCATCAGTGGAAGTGCCTGCATACTTGAGGATCACATGCACGCCTGGGATACTTGGGGATCAGAACAGGGCTTGCATCCTCCAAACTGGAGATACAAACAAAGATGCAGCACAGGTGCTAGAACCAGCCCAGGTCCTCTGTAAGAAGAGCAAGCGCTCTTACTTGCTGAGCCATCTCCCCAGATCCCATGTGAACTTAACCTTACTTTTACTAAACTACTTGACACGCCTACCACCATCACCTGTGCCTGGTTTTGTTTTCTTTTTCCTTCTTTTGCTTTGGATCCATGTCCCTACCCTCTTCTTTGCCTCGGGTAGGGGTCAGTTATGGTGTTTGTTTGTTTGTAACAGAATCTCACTAGTTAGCTCTGGCTGGCCTCAAACTCACAGCAATTCTCCTGTCTCAGCCTCACAAGTACTTAAATCACAGATGTGACTAACATGCCAGGCATGGGGACCAGTTCCAATGCACATTCAATATACCCCTCTTGAATCCAGCCCTGGGGAGGTATAGGCAAGAAGATCAGGAGTTTGAGGTCATCCTCAGTTATAGCTAGTTAGAGACACTATCTGAACAAAACAAAAGTAGAAGAGACAGACAGACAGACAGGCAGACAGACAGACCTGCATGGCTTTGGTTTAGGGGTTTGTTACTTCTGGCAAGCTATCATCCATCTTTGTTAGGATGCCTTTTGATAACACGTCCTATTCCTCTTTTCTTGATTCTCTCCTATTCTGTTTATAAGAATTTATCTTAGTGTGTCTGCAATATATACCTGTAACTGAGGTTAGCTACTTTGTGGGTTCTTCTTTCTTCTACCCTTCTCCACCCCTTTTGTTCCTACCTTTCAACTCCCTAACTAGATAGGAGAGGAAAAAGGAGGAGGGGCAACATTATCATTAGACTCCTTCCCGCTGATTAGGGACATCAAGTTCCTTGGGGGCAAGTTTTCTCTTCACTGTCAGGATATCTAATTTCTTCTTTTATTTCTCCTTTGCGAACAACTACTTAAGGAGCGGAGACCAACAGGCACGATGTCCTAATATCACACCATCACAGAAACCATCTGCAGCTGGAAAAACCACAGTCCTGCTAGAGCACGAGGCCAATCATAGTCAGCTGCTGTGAGGCGTCTCTCTACCCCATACCTGCGATGAAAATGAAAGCATAGTCTTAAATTTCTGTGTTAGTTAAAGAAACCAAAACCCCCAAATTCTCACTACAATATACCCTTAGATATGTCTATGCCCATGTAAAAATATGATTGTACTTTACATTTGTAATTTACAAACTGAAAGATGCAAAAATCATGAGAGAAATACCAAACCGCAAGGGTTCAGAGTTCTGTGTGCACGTTCTCTGGGTTCTACAGCTTCTTTGTTAATAGTGAGTTCATCAAAATTAGAGGAACGACCTTGCTTTTAGATGAGGAGAAAGTCTAGAACTCCATGGGCTTCCCGCTCCTTTTCTTTCTCCTGCCTATAGACAGGTTAACAGGGCTAACCATGCACACCTCACAGAGTTATTTCTCACTCTAAACTCAGATGATCTTTATTCTAAAGAGGAGGAACATTCTTTTTTCTTTTTTCTTTTTTTTTTTTTTTTTGTTTTGTTTTGTTTTTCGAGACAGGGTTTCTTTGTGTAGCCCTGGCTGTCCTGGAACTCACTCTGTAGATCAGGTTGGCCTCAAACTCAGAAATCCACCTGCCTCTGCCTCCCAAGTGCTGGGACTAAAGGCATGTGCCACCACCACCCGGCTGAGAGACATTATTTTTAATATAATGATCTGGAAACGAGTAGGTCCTTCATTATTACTGTCTTCCAAAGCAGTTCACTACAGGTCACGATTGAATAAGTAGGCCAAGACAATGCAAGCCTCTGCAAGGCTTGTAAAAAATCCAAGAGGTCTGTGGAGGAGACTCTCAGAAATCTCTTCCTACATAATATTCTCTCCCTAAGCATCTGATGTCTGAAGCTAGCACTGTCAGTTCACACATCCTTGTTGATCTGTTCTCTATAAACTCTAGGTTACAGAGGACTCTCATCCCGGAGCATATCTGAAAAAAATCAACATACTCACTATCCTTAAGTCCCCTGGCATTTTGACCCCAGGATCTTCCTCTCCAGAGCTCTTACCCTCTGTCCCACTGCTGGGTTGTTTGCTGTTATGAGTGGTATCACAGAGTCAATTACAGTCCTTGCTGATTATTGCTGATGCAAGGGAACATTATTGATTCTCATGAGTGGATCTTGTATCTGGGCATTCTCGCTAAACTCTCTTGTCAGATCTATTGCCTTTCTTATAGATTATCTCATCTTCAGGAAGTGAGTAAAAGAGAGAAGAGAGGAAAGGAAGGAGAGAGAGAGGGACAGAATAAAAAGAAAGAAAACAGTGCACCTCTCTGAAATACAAAGGAGAGACCAACAGTCCAGAGGCCAGCAAACAGCAGGAGCCACAGTACAGAGGCCAGCAAACAGCAAGAGCCACAGCAAGCTGAACCTCATATTCTTTATTTTTTTAAAAGATTTATTTATTTTATGTATATGAGTACATTGTAGCTGTCTTCAGACACACCAGAAGAAGGCATCAGATCTCATTACAGATGGTTGTGAGCCACCACCATGTGGTTGCTGGGAATTGAATTCAGGACCTCTGGAAGAGCAGTCGGTGCTCATAACCACTGAGCCATCTCTCCAGTCCCGAACCTCATATTCTAACATGAGCATATTCTAATAATTATTTGGTTAATTGTAATGGCACAGGTAGTTTCTACTTTGCATTTCAATAATTAGCTTGTTCAATTCTGCCAAATGCATCCCTATAATTACCTTTAGTGTTCTTATTCATATGTGGATTCCTTTGAGATATATAACTAAAATGGTTTTTTTGCAATGTTTAATGGAATCAAAGAGTTAAAGACCTTGTGGCATCTTATGCCAGCAAGCACAGTGTAACCAGTGTTCTTTAGGATGATTTTTTTTTTTTTGAACAGGTGTATCGAACCTCTCAACCTCCTCACCAATATTCACAATGGGGGAAATGTAAGCTCACATATTAAATGGGGAAATGGGGGAGTGAAACTCTTGAGTCCTTTCTGGAACGATGACCTCTCAAACTGAATAACTCAGACTGACTACTGCTCCTGGATGATCCAGATTCACTGTTAAGAGAAGAATTGCATCACAATACATATCATTTCCTGAACCGAACAAAATGTACAAAATCAAATTATGCTCTCTCAGGAAAAAAAAAACTTGCAAAGTGTTTCAGTGCCAACATATGACTATGGAAGATGGATATGACTCACAGCTGTCACGAGAAATCTACATGCCTTTAGAGACAAGTTCTTGAAATTAACCAAGTTGGAAGGAGGGGAGGGTGCTGGGGAGTTGGCTCCGAGGTAAAGTGTCCGATGCAAGGCTCACTGTCTAGCCAGCCTAGCCTAATTCATAAGCCCTAGACTTAGTAAGAGACTGTCTCAAAAACAAGGCAGTCTTCTCCTGAGGAATGCCATCCAATGTTGACCTCAGATCTACACAAGTGCACGCGCGCGCACACACACACACACACACACACACACACACACACACACACACAAACCAGACAATGTATACACACACTTAGAAAGTAAAAAGAGAGAGAGAGAGAGAGAGAGAGAGAGTGAGAGAGAGAGAGAGAGAGACAAAGAACAAAGAACAAAGAAAAAATGAAGAAAGAAAGAAAGAATTTAAAAATCAGTTGGGATTAAAATGCATTCCTAGAAAGTCCAAAATTCATTTGTCATAAATTTCTACCAGAATAGTAGGATGGTACTTGCTGAAATTTAAGCAAGAATACTTTAAATTCTACCCAAACTAATTCCTACATAAAGCTTTTCAAAAGCTAAATGGAATTCAGAGAGAAGCTACACAACAGAAGCATGGTAACTAATCCTTGTGAAGGTACCAGAATTCTCTGTGTCCACGGGGGAAAAGGGAAAGACAGGTTTGCAAGGATGGAATTCTACTTCCCACAGAGTAGGTAGCACATGATATAAAACAAAATGGACTAACATAACAACAACACTCAGCTTTGTGAAGGCAATTCTCTGTCATTTTATTGGGAACAGCTTAGGGTGGAATGTAAACATCTTTAAACAAACCAATACAGTGGTGCTTTAATGTAAAGTCATTTTTAATGACAGTGGAGCTTTCAATGGTTTTGCCAGTTCATTGGAGAATATATATATATATGTATATATATGTATATGTATATATATGTGTATATGTATATATATGTATATATATGTATATGTATATATATATGTATGTATGTATATATATATATATTCCTGACCTTGGCACTTCAAGTCTGTATAATATATATACATATGTGTGTGTATATATATATATATACATACACATATATATACATGTATATATGTATATTTATGTGTGTGTGTATATATATATTATGTGCCACTATGAGCAAGTAAAAGAACTATTCCCTCTCTCTCTCTCTCTCTCTCTGCTGTTGTTTGTTTTTTAAATCTATTTGTGTTGAGGCACACAGGTATAAAACAGGTGTTCAATCCTGGAAAGGCTTTGTGTTTTAAAGTAAGATAATATGTAATTTAGGATTTTAAGCTATCACTGGACATATTCATCATCATGGAGTTTGTTTTTCTAAGACATACACAACTTACTCTAATTGAGCCACAGTGCCCTGAATGGCTTCAGTCTAGACTAATTATTCTAACCCCCAAATTTGACATTTAACTCTGCCAGATGCCTTTTGACAATAGATTCTCTAACACTGAAAATCTTGCCAAGCGCACATCGTGTTGTTGTATAATTATAGTTTGTGAGTACTCTGTGTGGTATTATTAACTCAAGCTGGAGCTCATTTAGCGTACGTAATTACAGTGCAGAGAGGACCGGCCTGGGGGTAGCTCTGCTGTTATTTTTGTCTATGTTGGTTGACAGCATATGCAGCTATTACAGGGACTGTAAATTTTGACAAAGTTTGATACACACACTACCCTTGCAAGTCCCTTTAGACCAGTCAGCTTCACTTGAGACTAAGAGTTAGATCATCCCATCTAATGACGATTGCATATTGATATTATTTGAAGAACAGTTTTAAGTTTAATTTTAGTTTTGTTTCTCTTTCTCTTGAGGATGCCTGGGAGAAAAATGACAAAGGGCAAAGATGTTAAGGAGTGTGCAGTTTTGAAGAACTGTCCTGCTGGGAAGTTATAACTTATCACAGTTTGTTCTTGGGGACAAAGGCTAGCTGTCCCTTAGTCGCTTATACATCTCCAGGGAAACACTTTGCTTCTATATACATCTTGCTCTCATATTTAAGCACATTTTAGGCTTACCTGGAAAAGAATAGGCACTTAACAGAAACACTATCAATAATTAAGGATCTTGCATCTTTTAAAGAAAATGTTTTGAAGTCCGCCATTTTATTACATGAACAGCCAGCCTCGAGGCCTTTGTCTATATTCTTTCACACTTGTCAAGTCCTATAAACCTAAAGAACTCTCTCTTGAGTTGTGCAGTATAAAATTCCATTCTATTCCAAAGTACCCAATGGTTTAATTCAATGAAATGAGTTTTTAAGAAAGAAACTTCATTTTTAAAACGACTCATAATTTACATCTTAACAACCTACATTTAAGCCATTGGAAGATGAAAGTAATGGCTGCTTTCCATCTCCAAATACAAATAAAAGTAATTTTCACTTGTGGGGTTGAAAGTTTATATGCTAATACGGATGAAAGAATTACTTTAATTCAATAAAAGGCTGGAGAATTGTGTTAAATAGATACTTCCTGGCATAATCAGGTAATAAAGTTATAGAGGGCTTTTATTTCATGTAGACATTTTTTAGAGACTGGTTTAACCAATGAAACACACACACACACACACACACTTTCTAAAAGCTAAGCCAGTTTTTTTGTTTTGTTTTAGTTTTTTGGCTTTTGGTTTTTTTGTTTTTGTTTTGTTTTGTTTTGTTTTGTTGGCTTTTCGAGACAGGGTTTCTCTGTGTAGCCCTGGCTGTCCTGGAACTCACTCTGTAGACCAGGCTGGCCTCAAACTCAGAAATCCACCTGCCTCTGCCTCCCAAGTGCTGCGATTAAAGGCCTGTGCCACAATCGCCCAGCACTAAGCCCATTTTAATAGGGATCTTACAATATTTTGACACTTTCTATAACTTGGTCCTATATGTCTTAGTTAGAATTTTACTGCTGTGAGTAGACACCATGACCAAGATGAGTCTTATAAAGGACAACATTTAATTGGGGCTGGCTTACAGGTTCAGATGTTCAGTCCATTATCATCCAGGCAGGAACATGGCGGCATCCAGGCAGGCATGGTGCAGGAAGAGCTAAGAGTTCTACATCTTCATCTAAAAGCTGCTAGCAGAATACTGGCTTCCAGGCAGCTAGGATGAGGGTCTTAAAGCCCACACCCACAGTGACACACTTACTCAATAGGGCCATAACTTCTAATAGTGCCACTCCCTGGGCCATACAAACCATCACACTATGAAAGTTAAATCATTATGAAACTGAATGATGGAGTACACAAGGAAGGTTAAACCCCTCCTGGACAGGCATCAGGGAAGCACAGGGATGCTGGAGTTACGTGAGATCCAGGAATACCATTTACTAGCAATGACATCAAATTCAGAGAAACTGATCTAATACAACAATACTCTATGTTGCATTACGTCGTACATCTCTCACACAAGTACCTTACCACAAGGTAAACCCTAATAGCATCCTAGTAAGACCAGCCCAAGAGATTGTCTTAGGTAATTTTTTAATTTGAATAAACAACTCATAACGATAAAAATATTTATCCAGCATTCACCTAGATACAACACCAAATACTGCCTAATTATTTAAAAAAAAAAAAGACATTGTCTTGAAAAGACTTGATTTCAACCCATTCACTTAAGTTTATTGGAAATGTCATACAGGAAATACATCTTTTAGATGCTGTGAATCATTTTAAGAACTAAGCCAGGAGAAAAGAATAATTCCTGTTAACCCCAAGCCGGCTGTCATAAGACTGTGTTTAAGTCCCTGTAAGCACTTCTGCATTCTGTCTGCCCCCTGACATTCAGTGAGCAGTTCGTTGAGGCAGAGACATATCCTGTTGACTAATGTGCCTCCTTCCCTGAATGATATCTGTTTGGAAGATGCTTCTTGTACGCAGCATGACCTTTTAAACTTCACTGGTGTGTGTCCAGTTAACCTTTTGTATGAATAGAATAGCAAGCATGTCTGTAAAACAAGGATTTACATAAGTACCTTTCTATCCTTTGAAAGAAAGACACAGGAAAAAAATTTTTAAAAAGAAGTTGAGTATTTTTTTATTGTGTATTAATATTTTTTTCCTCTGAGTGAGTTAAGTTGGATTTTGAAAGTTAGTGATTGACACACATACTAAAGCCATCCTATTGGGATTTGATGGAAGAGCTGGCAGTCTCAGCTGAAGGAGCACGTTGTGGCTTGGAGTGCTTTTGTTGAGTTACTCTCAGTTGAGGGAGGAGGGTACTGAAAAAGTAAGGAACATTGAGGCTTCAGCTGAGGTGGATGGAGACAGATGTCTATTGACAGGTATTTATTTATTTATTTATTTATTTATTTTTATGTTTGTGAGTACACTGTAGCTGTACAGATGGTTGTGCGCCTTCATGTGGTTGTTGGGAATTGAATTTTTTTGTTTTTTAGGACCTCTGCTTGCTCTGGTCAACCCTGCTCCCTCTGGGCGGCCCCACTCGCTCTTGCCCAAAGATTTATTTATTATTATACATAAGTACACTGTAGCTGTCTTCAGACGCACCAGAAGGCATCAGATCTCATTACGGGTGGTTGTGAGCCACCATGTAATTGCTGGGATTTGAACTCAGGATCTTCGAAAGATCAGTCAGTGCTCTTGACTGCTGAGCCATCTCACCTGCCCTATTCAGAGGAGGACAGGGCAGGGGGTTAGATGTGGCGTGGGAAGGTTTTTAGGAATAGACCAGAAGAAATGACATAGGCCAGAAGAAAAGGGGGAGTCCTAGGAAGGGTCCCACCTGCTCTGAGAAGAAGTGGAGGGAGGATGGGGGAAGGATTGTGGGAGGATGTGACTGGGAGGTGGGCAGTAAGCAGGATGTAAAGTGAATAAGTAAAAAACCAATAATTTATATTTAAAAAACCAATAACATAAGTAATTTGCTGAACATATTGACACATATGATTTCTACTCTTTTTTTATGTGGTCACTAGAACTCTGTAGTTGGTGTCCCACTTCATGGACAAACCCAGGAACCTGGACTAAGCTCTTTAAATACCACCCATTTTTGCTGGCCTTCTCTCCCCTTCCCAAGCTCTACTACTGGACAGTATTGCTGTTCTGTGAGCATCTGGCTCTGAGCCTGTCCAGGGTGATCCATCTTCCTGCTCCTGCTCCTGCCCCTCCCAAGCTGCAGCTTCTTAATGACATGTTCTGTCCTGAAATAGAACACTAGGGACTTTCAGCTCTCAAACTACAAAGCCAAGGAATACTTAAAACTGCCTTCAAGTATCTAATGGGCTGGGCCGTAACTGGGATTTCTAAAAGTCTAATGGTGCCCTTGGATGAAGAGTGAAGCTGATGGACATGTTTAGAATAGTATGTAAACAGTAATCGTGGGCTTACTACAAAGAAGCTAGTTTTATTAAACTACAGTTACTGAAATGTTTTTACAATAAGATTGTCTCATAGCAACATAAAGGGTTTTGAGACAAGGTCTCACGGAGCCCAGACTGGCTGTGGTCTCAACTGTGACGACCTTGAACTTTGGATCTTTTGTTTCCACCTCCCTTGTACTTGGGATTATTGGTGTTCATCACCACCCCAGGCACTATGTTGGGGGCACAGAGGTGTTTGTAGTCACAGAGAAGCACTAAAAGATCCAAGAATATTAATCGTGAAGGGTTGTCTCCTCAATGCAGGAGAGAAAAGTGAAATAAAATCCCTGCATTCCATCCAGAAAGCTGGGAGTGGATTCTGTTAATGTCCGCTGACCTTCCTGCTCTGTGAAGGCAGACATCTCCTCCACCTTTTGCTGTAGAGACAGACCTCATCCAAACTCCCCAGAATGACTATACAAGACTCTCCCTTCCTAGACCATTCCCTGTCCTTGGGTAGATGTCACAATACTTTATTGCCTGCTGTCAGAGACTACATTAGATTCTAGGCATTTTGTATAGAACCCACCTTCCTGGTCACAGGTATTTTATAAAGGCGTTTCAGAGAAGCCACACCTTAAGTTTTATTGTGCACCTGGAATTGGACTGATTGAACTGATCATTGCCTGGAAACCCTTTCCCAAATTGCACTGTGTTTTAAACATGCTGACAGTGAACCACCAGGCACTAGACTTTCCCAAGTCTGATCCAGGTTGATGACGTCAGTCTGCACTAGGTTTTTGGTCTTATCTCTTCCTGGATATGCCTGCATTGACACCTGCTGGAAACCCCCCTTGTCCCCCAGCTTGCCTAGTAAGACCAGAAGTTACAAAATTATACTGACTGAAATGCTTTTTCAAGATTTCAGATATTGCTATGATGAAATACAAAATTATCTGTGATTTTTGGTTTGTTTCTGAGGCAGTTTCAAGATGTGTCCCAGCCCGACCTTGAACTCACTACCCTAGGCTGGCCTTGATTCACAGTAATCCTCCTTTATCTGCCTCCCAGGTACTACGATTACTGGGATACACTACCTCTCATCTGGCTTGTGAATTCTGTTGCAGATAGTCATAAAGGCTGTTAATACTATTGTGGTTTGTGTCTCTATTCAATAGTTGAAAGAAAAATTTAACTTAGAGATAAGTAAAATCTTCCCTTTTATTTAATTCCAGATCCCTGAAACCTAACCCTAAATATCTAAGCCCTGTGCCTACCAGATACACATTCTAAAGACCTGCTATGAAGCTTGAGAGATGGCTCAGTAGTTCTGAGCATTTGTTGCTCTTGCAGAGGACCTGGGTTCAGCTCCCAGCACCCCCATGATGGCTCACAACCATCCATAAGATCTGATGCTTTCTGACCTCCATGGGTACCAGGCATGCACATGACGATGCACATACATGCACATAGCCAGAATACTCATACACATAAAAGAAAATGAATAAGTCCTTTTTAAAAAACCTCTTATAGGCCCGTTTGATCAATTCTAAAGAACAGGCCCAATCTTTGTGAGTCTGTGTGACATGTTCCCTGATTGCAGCTCAAAGTTGTGCCCTACCTGCCCCCCTGCCTCATGCACTGTGCCTGTGAAACAAGCCCTCCATCACTGATCCACACTCCAGCTCCCAAGTTGAACTTTCTAATAATTTTTTTAAAAAGATCCTCAAATGTAATAGTCCGTTTTATGAAGGAATGAAATGTTCATCGCTGAAAGTATTCAAAAGCAGTGAATATATCAGTCAGTAAGGACATTAGTAACAAAGACATTAGGGTTTCATGCACATAAGCTATGAAGTGCACCGTGCTCTTTAGAGATGGTACATAGTCACACTCACTGGCTCACTTGGTGCTAACGGCTCGGTGTTGGGCATGATCCCCCCCACATCAGGGTAGGTTTTTTTTTTTTTTCTCTAAACTCCGAACCAATCCATGAAGAGTGGTTCTGGCCTTTGATCCCAGCACTTGGGAAGCAGGGTCGGGTAGAACTTTATGAGTTCAAGGCCAGCCAGGGCTGCAGAGTAAGACCCTGTCTATATAAAAATAAAAGAATAAAGAACAGCAACAAAATTTAAGTCAAAACCTTCCAGGCCAAAAGTCTAATAGTTCCCATCTGTAAAATGGTGTTAATAAATACTTATTTATAGGATCTTTGTTTGGACTTCTGGATTCATAAGACATATGATTATGATCTATGTTATTTATCAAGGATATCGCTATTCTCTATATTTGAAATTTATTACCTAAGTACATCCTCACAAAAGCTTAATGAGGTAACTTTTTGCTGTTATCATGCCCATTCTACAGGTGAGAAAACAGAGGCACTAAGATACTGACAAAACTGCCACAGTTATAGCTGCAAACTGGACCTGAACCAGAATGGGGGACTCCAGGGTCCATGCTGTAATCACAGCCTGCTCTTAGGCATGCCGGTGGCAATTGGAAGATTCCTCCCCTCTATAAAACAGCAACTGTTCAAATATAAAAATAAAACTGGCTTGGTAAAACAGTAGCTTGGAGGCCATAGAACTCAACTGAGCCCGTAGTTTTGTTCTGTCTTCTGTGTTAAATGGACTACATCAAAGATCTCTGCTCATCATCCTGCTCCATACTTAACACTATGTGTTATGTCTACACAAGATGAGAGCCTCTTACCTCTTGAATCTTCTGTCTTTATTCCCAGTCCTGTTCTGGCTGCTGGGTGAGTCACCAGTAACTCTCTGACAAATTGAGAAGATTTGGCAGGACTCCTCCTCCTCCTCCCCCTCCTCCCCCCTCCTCCTCCTCCTCCTCTTCCTTCTCCTCCTCCTCCCCTTCCTCCTC
>NW_022196910.1:38198800-38204383 GCF_008632895.1 Mastomys coucha
TCCTCCTTCTCCTCCTCCTCCTCCTCTTCTCTCATCCCTACCTCCATCTTTTTCTTCGCCACCCCTCCTCCTTTCTTCCAGGGAGAAGTGACAAACACATCATTTTTACCTGAGACCTTCCATACACTAGCATCAGGGTTTAAAAGCAGGTGCCATCTCCCCCTGTAGACACCTCATTTCTCTTTGCCTTTTTCTGTGACTCCTCTCTGAGGAATATGGCAAGAAATACTCGTTAAAGTGTGAATTGTCAAAATAATAAAAACAACCGTATTTTTCAGTATTCAAAGCTGCCAGTCTGATTCAAAACCAGTTTGTTCTCTTTGTCATATTTTTTTTAAAAAATCATTAATGTTATTTTTAATCTCAGATTCCTTTTTTGTGATTGGTCACCCACAATGCACTCCAAGGAAGAAACAGAGCTGCCTACTCTTGGGAAGGCCTTTAAAACCTCCTTTTTGGTTATTGTGAAGCCAGTTTCCTGGCCCCACAGTAGACTCCAGGGGGGTGAATTACAAGCCAAGATTTGCTGCTTCGTTCAAAGACACAAACAAAATATTTCTAGAGTTTCTTTGGTGAAATTACCTGACTCACTTCTATTGCATGATATTTAAAAGGCTGTTTTTCATAAGCATGTGCCAATCTTTGTTAACAAAAAATAAAAATAAGGCTCATAGACCTACTGAGTTGGATTTGACTAATATGATGGCTGCAAGGGTCTTATGAGCACAGCACTTACAAGGCACTGTGTTAAACACATAGCTCTCACTCCTCCATACAAACCTCTATAGGGTGAGCCCTATATGTGGTCCCCACTGTCCTACAGAAGAATAAAAATAAGCACAGGAAGGATTAAGCTTCACCAATGGCCTGCCTCTGGTGGATGGAACTGGAATTCAAGTCCATCTCTGTCAGAATCTAGAGTCCAGGGTTCTGGGTTTTGGGGCTTTTTTTTTTTTTTAAGATTTATTTATTTATTTTATGTATATGAGTACAGTGTAGCTGTACAGATTGTTTTGAGCCTTCATGTGGTTGTTGGGAATTGAATTTAGAACCTCTGCTTGCTCCTGTTTGACCCTGCTTGATCAGTCCCTGCTCGCTCTGGCCCAAAGATTTATTTTTATACATAAGTACACTGTTGCTGTCTTCAGACACACCAGAAGAGGATGTCAGATCTCATTACAGGTGGTTGTGAGCCACTATGTGGTTGCTGGAATTTGAACTCAAGACCTTCAGAAGAGCAGTCAGTGCTCTTACCCACTGAGCCATCTCATCAGCCCTTGTTGCAGGTTTTTTGTCTCTTTGTTTCTTCCTTTGTTTTGTGTTTTTTTGAGACAGGGTTTCTCTGTGTGTCCCTGGCTGTCCTGGAACTAGTTCTTATAGACCAGGCTGGCCTCAAACACAGAGATCATCTACCTATCTCTGTCTCCTGAGTACTAGTATTAAAGGCAAGTGCCACCACAGCCTGGCATGAGTTCAGCCTGGTCTATTTTCAATGACCATTGGCTCTTCTCAACAATGCAGGCAGACCTCTGTCAAATACAGCCAAATACTTGCTTATCAGCTACGGGGTTGTAGGACAAGTGGATTGTGCTATCAGACAGAAGAACTGGTAAGGCTGAGTGGGCTCAAACCCCACGAATCTCAGAATTGAGAATGGTGGGAGTGGGGCCAACTCCTTGCCCAGGTCTACCTTCTCTGGATCGTGTAACCTCGACACCCCACTGAGAGGACCATGACAATCGGTCACGTAGGGAAAACCTGGAGTCCTCCCCCCATGCAAACAGAGCATCTCTAGCATCTTAATCTGAGCCAACGGGAAACATCTACCCCTGGATCCCACCCTGCTCCTACCCACATGGAATAAAGTGTGCCCGTTATTTCACGGATAATTGTCTGAGAGTGACTGTTTTACTGAGCTGTAACACTTTGGGGAAGAGTTCTCTCTCCCAAAGCTTTTGTCTCTGGGACCCCCCACCACCAGCGCTGGTACTGCCAGTACCCCTGCCACTGCCTGCTACCACTTGTCACCGCCTGCCGTCGCTGACACCCTATTGATGGCTTTGGCACTGCTATGGTAGCAGACAAGTCTGAGGATCCCAGTTACCTGCCCTACGAAGGCTGCCCAAACCTCCTTGCTTTCCTTCTGAGAGCTATAACACTTTGGCTGTTTCCAGTCAAACCAGAGGACCTCGGAACTTGTCTGTCCAGGTTGCAAGGAGAACATCACAGGGTGAACGGCTCAATCCAATATAAAAGAAGCACCTGAGGCCACATTTCCTCTTTCTTTAAAATCATGTATCAGGTTATCAGGTAAATCAGTGAGCTTCCTCGGTGGCATCTTCACACCTGTGGGTTCCACCTACTCTTCTTATCCATTGCCCCACCCTGCTGCCCTCCTTCAGTCCCCTGCATAGACAATGGAGGTAAGGTCCTCTCCTTTTTCCGTCGAGTCTCAGCTGTACAATTTCCAGGCTAAAGACAGGATTTAGTCTCTGTAAGGAAGCTGACTGCTTCTGCAGAAAGTTTCTTCATAAATGAACTGTTCGGTGTCCTGATAAGTGTACAACGAAGTCTATAAACTTGGACAGAGCTCCAGACACATGCTGGACTTTTATCAGCATTTTTTTAGTACCTTATCTATAGAAGAAATAAAGGTCACTAGATGTTTGAGGACACATTTAGCATAAAGACCAAGAGCAACTCTGTGTCAGCTCCAAGATATTTCCAAGAATCTCGAAAAAATGGCAAAGGCCTAGGAGAAAGAATAAGGTGGTCAGGGGAAATGAGATGGCTCACCAAGTAAAATGCTAGCCCCGGCCAATGATGATGATGCACACCTTTAATCCCAGCCCTCAGAAAGCAGAGGCAGGTGGATCTCTGTGAGTTCAAGGCCAGCCTGGCCTATAGAGAGAGTACCAGGATAGTCAGGGCTACAAGAAGAAATACTATTTGTGGGTGGGGGTGGGGGAAGGCTAGCCCTGGAACCCAAGACCTGAAACCCACGTGGTGCAATAAAAGAACACACTCTACAAAGTTGAAGAGTATCATTTGAAATGTAAATAAAGAAAATATCTAATAAAAAATTAATTTAAAAAAGACACACTTAAACTTATAGGGCATTTAACAATAGAGAGCAACATCAGTAGATGCTGACCATAGTAACAAGCTTACATTTTTCATATATAATGTTTTACTTGATTATGAGAGTAACATATATCTCTTGCCTCAAAGAGACAAGCCCTTTTAACTTTTAGTGGTTTTTCTCTTACTAGTATTCTGAGTTTTCACTCTTTTTACTCTCTTTAAAACATTTGGTTTCAATTACATCATTACTGTATCTCCAGATATACCTCCTGTAAATAGATTTTAACGACCACAAAACGTTCCACTGAGCATTTGAACAGGAATCTAATGCTTTCCATAGACAAGAGAGCTGACTTCTTTGCAGCCATTCATTACGATAGCTAGCCTGAGTTGAACAGTTAGTGCCTAGTGAGTCACATTGCCTATTCACTCATCTGACTTCTGGGTAGGCACAGGGCTTCATTTTTGTTACTTAGTTTCTAGTACTTTGACTACTGTGTAGGGTCTATAACTGTAAATGTAGGCTATGCATAGATGTGTAAAGGACCCACAGGATGAAGGAAGAATAAATGATTATCCACATTTCACTGCGGGGTTCCAGGTTTTGAAGGAAAGGCTAACAAAATGAGGTACTATTTAAGGGAGTTCTTTAATTATTTTAAGCTTAATGTAATTTGTTTTGTTGTATTGTTTTGTGTGCTGGGGCTTGAACCTGCACCTGACTACTGAGCCACACCCTTGGCCTCCCTAATTACCTTTTAGTCAGCTCTTTAAAAAAAATATGTTCTAAGCATAGACTACCAGAGCAATAAGAAAGATCCTTTGAGGGGCTAAAGAGAGAGCTCATCACTTAAGAGCACTTGTTCTTGCAGAGGACCCTGGTTTGATTCCCAGCACCCATAATGGTGGTTCATAACCATCTGTAACTCCAGTTCTAGGGGCTCAGATACCCTCTTTCTGACCTCTATAGGCACCCGGCACATACATGGTGTACATACATATATGTAGGCAAAACACACAAATAAAATATACCTAAAAAAATTCTTTTTGGCTTTTTGTTTTGTTTCCAAGACAGGGTTTCTCTGGTATCATCCTGGCTGTTCAAGAATTCACTCTGTCAACCAGGCTGGCCTTAAACTCAGTGAATGACATCTGAATGGCAAATGTCGGTTGTAGTTGGGGAGGTATGAGATGAAGGCGTGCAGCCTCCTTCTGTTTGGAGTCTTTGTCTGCCTGGACATCAACAATGCTCACCTCAGTAGAATCATCTGTGAGGATCCTCTGTGCTGTCCCAAATCAACAAGGAAAAGGGGAAGCAAGGCTGTGAGGTAGAGGAAATTTCACAAAGAGAACACTTTCCTCCATTTCTGCTTGTTGTATGAATTAGAAATACAGGAGGAGAGCCAGGCATGGTGGGACACACTCTTAATGCTAGCACTCAGGAAGAAGATGCAATGGCTGTCTATGAGTTCAAGGCCAGCCTGGTCTACAGAGCAAGTTCTAGGACAGCCAGAGCTACACAGAAACACTTTAGAACAGTGGCCCTCATCCTTCCTAATGCCAGGACCCTTTAATACACTTCCTCATGTTGTAGTGACCCCAACCACAAACTTATTTCATTGCTACTTCATAATTATAATTGTGCTACTGTTATGAATTGTGATGTGAAGTATCTGATATGCAGGGTATTTAGTGTATGACCCCAAAAGGGTTATGAACCACAGATTGAGAGCCACTACCTTAGGGAAAGGAATTCTGCTCTTGGGCAGTGTCTACCTTAAATGGATAAAAAGCCTTTTGAGCGATGGAAATGCTTCCTATCTTGCTTCAAATGTATTGATACAGGGGTAACCAATTGTCCAAAGTGAATGGGATAGTTGAGATTTCTCTACATTTTATTGAATGTCAACTGTACCTCAAGGGTTAAATTTCTGACAGCAGTTTTCCTCTCTGTGTAAGTAACCAACATCCACCCCATAATGTTTAGGAAAGACAGATGAACACACACACACACAAACACACACACACACACACACAGAGAGAGAGAGAGAGAGAGAGAGAGAGAGAGAGAGAGAGAGAGAGAGAGAGAGAGAGAGAGAGAGAGAGAGAGGGAGAGGGAGAGGGAGAGGGAGAGGGAGAGAAGGAGAGAGAGAGGGAGAGGCATGCACACTCATGTGCACACACACACATGGCCATAAAGGGCCTGAAGAGGTGGCTCTGTTGGTAAACTAGGCACAGGTATGAGGAGCTAAGTTCAGTCCCCAGAACTTACATGAAAGTCCTGTGATCTGTAAGTCCCACACTGGAAGCAGGAAGGGAAAGTAGACACAAGAAAATCCCTGGGGCAACACTGACAATGCAGCCCAACTTAATGGACAGGGTAGGAATTAACTGAAGAAGATGCCTCATGCTAACCTCTGGCCTCTACATGTTCATGCTCACGGGCATGTGCACCTACTCACATATAAACACACACACACACACACATACACACACACA
>NW_022196910.1:38204393-38206925 GCF_008632895.1 Mastomys coucha
AGAGAGAGAGAGAGAGAGAGAGAGAGAGAGAGAGAGAGAATAAAATTGCCAAAGCTCTTTATAAACTAAAGGTTATCACTCCCAATATTTAGATTGTATCGATCTGAGTCTTCATTCGCCTGCTCCCTCAGTCACATTGTTACTAAGAAGGCAGAGTCAGCACAATACAGACACACAGTTTACCAGTTCAGTCCCCACCCAAACACCCTGTAGCTTCACTTTAGGTTCCATCCCCACCCATCCTGTCAATAATGTGTTTGTCAGGAAGCTGTTCCCCCTGGGTTGGATATAAATATGCTCACAGTAATGGAAATCGCCAGGAAAGTGGATTTCGATATAGCTCATGAAGTCAGTGAGCAATAATGTTGGAAAGTGACTGAGTCATAGAAAATTGCTGACAGACGAGGCCACAGACCTGAGGAACAGTGAGGGAGCCTCAATGGAGAACAGTTTGATGATCAAGGATGAAAAGCAGCCGCCTGAGAAGATGATGCTCCAATTGTTTGTGCCGCAAAAGCATGAGATAGACACTGAAGTGCCAAGGACATTGTACCTTACCACTACACCATTTTGCCCAAGAAGAAAAGCCAAGCTTGATTTTCAATCAAGCATCTTCAAAGTTGTTTTCTATGTTAAGCATCTCAATGCTGCTGTGCATGGAGATAGCCTATATCCCTCACTAGGATGCTCACCCTGGTTCCATTATGTTGGGATGCAGACCCTCCATGCAGAAAACAAGCCTCTAGAAAGACAATGCTGTTTGTCTCTGGACATGACTGAGTCATAAAACTATATCATGATCCTAAGAAGAACACTTTTAAATGCCCTTTGTACTAATTATTATTGAGCATAGAGAAACAGCTACCTATGGTCCTAATTATATCTACTGCATTTCTCTAGTCCTAGGAGATATGTGCTTCTCAAGTGGTGTGTGTGTGTGTGTGTGTGTGTGTGTGTGTGTGTGTGTGTGTGTGTGTGTTGCTGGGAATTAAACCTATGACCCCACCCAAATGAGGCAAATGCTCTACCACTGAGTTGTCAGGTCCAATATGAGGTGCTCAGAAAACATTTCAGCTAGAGACCTTATTTCCACATGGACTGTACAGTTCTGCCTCCTGAACTTTCTGTTGACAAAGAGAGGTTAAAACTTGCACTTCTGGGAGGTGGTCACCTCTGCTTTTGCTAACATTTATAGCGTGAATGACTGTAACAAATTGTTTTATGAGACAGGCTCTCCTGTAGCATAGACTATCTTTGAAATCACAAAGTAGCTAAAGATGACCTTGAGTTCCTGACTGTCCCACCTATGCCTTCCAAGGGCTAGGATATAATGAGCTAGACAATAATACTCAGCTCACAAGATGGGTCTTGGTGTGTAGTACAGGCTAATCCTGTAATCTACTGCATGATGTGAACAGAAGAACTAATAAGAAGGACCCTCATGTCTGACCATCTTTTTTTTTTTTTTTTTTTTTTTTGGTTTTTCGAGATAGGGTTTCTCTGTGTAGCCCTGGCTGTCCTGGAACTCACTCTGTAGACCAGGCTGGCCTCGAACTCAGAAATCCAACTATCTCTGCCTCCCAAGTGCTGGGATTAAAGGCATGTGCGACCACTGCCCGGCTTTAGACCATCTAACTAGATCTGTCTTTGTTTAGTTGTGTTTTCTGCCTCCCACCTTGAAAACCATTTTCCTTACTTAAAAAAAAAAAAAAAAAAAAAAGGCAATGCACAAGTAGTTAAGCTTTCTCTACCATCTGTCAGCATTATATCATTTGCCTGTTCCAAATGTAGTTTTAAAAAAATCCTGGATGTTTTTATTATCTATAGCCCTAGCTGATTCTGCACATTTTTCTTCTGTGAAAAAGGATAAAAGGAACCATGTGTTCTTGGTTGTGTGTGACTTTGTATCCTTAGAAGCTGGAGAGGATAGGATGCCTGGATTCTGGTCTCACTGTAAATGTTGGTCTCCATTCCAACATGTCTGCCTACCAAGTGGCTTGAATTACACATTACTGTACACAAAGGGGGAACAGAATTCCCTGGGAAAGAATAATTCCAGAGGAAGATAAGTTTGGACCAATAGTTGACTAGAAGGAAGGAATAAGAAAGAAATACTTCAGATTTCCCCTCTGCTTCAGCCTTCATAAAGACATGCTAGAATACTGGGAGGGTAGTCTCTATGTCAGACCATGTAAGACGATAGAATCAAAACAGTCCCATTAGAGTACTTACCTAGCACACAGGATTCTGAGAGTTAGATCTCCAAACCAACCAACCAGCCAGCCAGCCAGTCAGCCAGCCAACCAACCAACCAACCAACCAGCCAGCCAGCCAGTCAGCCAGCCAACCAACCAGACAGCCAATCAGCCAACCAGCCAGACAGTCAGACAGTCAGACAGCCAATCAGCCAACCAGCCAGACAGTCAGACAGTCAGACAGTCAGCCAGCCAGCCAGCCAACCAACCAACCAACCAACCAACCAGCCAGCCAACCAACCAACCAGCCAACCAGCCAGCCAGCCAACCAACCAAC
>NW_022196910.1:38207040-38216520 GCF_008632895.1 Mastomys coucha
ACCAACCAACCAACCAACCAACCAGCCAGCCAACCAGCCAACCAACCAACCAGCCAGCCAGCCAACCAACCAACCAACCAACCAACCAACCAGCCAGCCAACCAACCAACCAACCAGCCAACTAGCCAGCCAGCCAGCCAACCAATCAGACAGCCAATCAGCCAACCAGCCAGACAGTCAGACAGTCAGACAGCAAGACAGCCAACCAATCAACCTACCAACCAACCAACCAACCAACCAAACAAACAAACAAACAAACACAGCCAAGATTAGTGATATACACTTGGAATCTCTGATGTAGGGACAGAAGTATGAGTTGGAAGACAGCCTGCCTACACCAGGAGCCTCTGTCACAAAGGAACTTTCTTTTGATATAACTACTTAGCTACTTTCTGCCTTATTTTACTTCAAAACACACACAACCCATTGTTTTTATTCAATATTTTCAATTTCCAAATTCCTTTCTTTTCATTCATTCTTCTTTTCTTTTCTGTTTTAAGTTCCAGGCTGGCTTCCACCCCTGGCTTTATGTAGTGTCTCATGCACTGTAGACAAGCACTCTGCCAACTGACCTGCATCCCCAGCCCACCAACTCTTTCTCAAGTGGATGCTGGTAGGGTTTTCTTCACTAGCGTACCACTTAAACTGATTGTGTGGGAGCATCTGTGTAACCAAGTTCTAGGTCAACTCCTACATTCACCAGACTCTCTTACCTGGTGCGGATCTACTTTACCAAGACCAAGTGGTATGTTACCAGTAGACTCAATTTACAAGTTACTAACGGTATATACAATGATTAATTTGTATTGTCATTATTTTAGTCTGTAATATTTGCATGGCTAGGAACAAAGTCTGCTCAAGTTGGCTTAAATAAAACAGAGTTACGACGCAGCTGTAGTAAAAGCACTGTCACATCGATCCAAGAATGCTCATGAATAGCTGTTGGGATGGGGAGTTCTGCGGTGTTTGGCATGTCTGGGAAACCAAGCAGCAGGAATTCATTAGCTGTGGTCTGTTTGCATAATTGTTAATTGTGGCATGTCACCAGCCTGCTTCCTTCCCCTGCCTGTCATCAGCTCTTCTTGACTCAGGCAACCCAGATGAGTGTGTATACTGTCAAAGGCAATTGGCTCTCCACATGAAGGGTGACCGGGAGTAATATAGACTAGTGGGGTTTGAGGACATGTGAAGCCTAATCTATATTTGGTTATCAATTATTGCTGTATGGAAATATCATTCCATATCCCCGCGATCTCTGAGTTTCCACAGGTTAGAGGGCCTAACTGAAATTTCTTAATTTTTAAATGATATCAAGCAGAACTCAATGACAATAACTCTGAGTTAACTTAAATGGCTTAAATAAAACCTGTAAGGGGAAAACCCTATGCATGTCGAAGCAAGGAAGAGCTTACACGATAGACTGAACTGAGAAAGGTGTGCTTACAAAGCAGCCCCACTCCTGCCTCTGGGAAGGTGGGTTTCGGAAGGGTTCCCACCTTCACATCTTCAGTCTGCTAAGAGTGGCTGGTCATGCCGAGGTGTTGATACACGCTGGCTACTGTCTCCCTTCTGGGAGTCTAGAATTTGGGGGCAGATGCTGCCTGCATTGCTAGTCTCCAATAAAACTCAGGACCTGGAGTCTCTAATGAGCTTCTGGTTTGTCGGTTTTTACTAGCACTGTCACAACTTGTTAGTTGGGTGATTGAGCATCTCTGGCTCATGAGACTCATGGGAGGGGACCATTGGAAACCTGCACATGTACTTACCCAACATGCCTCTTCCTTTGCTGATTTAGTTCTGTATTTTTTAGCCATAAAAATCATAAATGTAACCATGAGTACTACTACATCGAGTCCTGAGTACTACCACACAGACATCTGAGTACTACCATCCAAGTCCTGAGTACTGTGACGAGTCCTGCAGCTCCTTCTAGTGATTCACCCAAACTGGTGTAGTCACAGAAACCCCTCTAAACAAAACTGAAAGAAATACATCTTTGAGCCAAATCCAACCCATGGAGTATTAGCTCTCAATCTCTAACATACAAAATGATCAGGACAAGATGGCTACCACCCATTAGTGGGCACTTTTGCATTCTTTATCTCCTTTATTTCTCACAACTGCTGAAATATATCTGCTGTTGCTGGAGTTTTTGTCTGTTTCATTTTGTTTTGAGGTTGGGTCTCTATCTCAAGCTGCCCTCTAGGTCCTTATGCAGGCAGGGGTTACCTTCAAGTCCTGATTCCTCCTGCCGCCAACTCCCAAGTGCTGGGATTACAGGTATGTACCACCGTGCCTGGTTTACGCAGTGCTAGAAATAGAATCCAGGGCACACAACCACTCCAGCAATTGAGTCACACCCCCAGGCCATTGAGTTCTGGGGGAGTTTGTCCAATATGGATATTTTTGAGAGCTTGTTTGAAAGTCCTGGCAGGACAGTGCATCTACTCGTGAACCCTTGACTTCTCACACCCTAACATCTTTGAATGACCTTCTAGGTCAGTAGTTCTCAACCTTCCTAATGCTGGGACCCTTTAATACAGTTCCTCATGTTGTGGTGACCCCCAACCATAAAATCATTGTTTGCTACAAATTATTTGTTGCTATCTTATAACTGTAATTTTGCTACTGTTGCTGTGTTTTATAAAAAAGAGAAGCCAGGGATATGTTTGGTGGATGAGCAGTATGGTGTGGGGGAAGGGGGTGCCTCTGTGGGCCCATGCCAAGGCATCCCTTCCCCCTGAGGGACCAGCCAAAGAGTACAGTATAGGATAGAGTTTATTTAGGGCATGAGGAGGGGAGTTAAGGGAGAGGTAGAGATAGAGAAAGGGAGAGAGAGAGAGAGAGAGAGAGAGAGAGAGAGAGAGAGAGAGAGAGAGAGAGAGAGAGAGAGAGAGAGAGAGAGAGAGAAAGAGAGAGAGAGAGAAGAGGCCAGTCATGAGCACATGGAAGTGGGGAGGGGAATGAACAGAGAAAGAGGGGGATGAGGGTAAGAGAGCAAGAGAGCCAGAGAAAAGAGTGAGGAGGGGCAAGCAGCCCCTTTCATAGTGAGTCAGGCACACCTGGCTGTTGCCAGGTAACTGTGAGGTGGAGCCTAGAAGAAATGCTAAAAACTGTTATGAATCATAATGTAAATATCTGTGTTTTCTCAATGGTGTTAGGTGACCCCTGTAACAGAGTCATGTGAAGTCTCAACCCACAGGTTAAGAACCACTGTTCTAGGTAATGAAACTGGAAGTCTTTTGTATCTGAGTCTGAATAGGGTTGAAACCATTGAAGCTGACATTTCTTTCTTTTTTTTTCAGTTCTTTTTTTTTAATTAATTTATTTTTTACACACCATATTTTATCCTCACCCACCCACCCTCTGACCGTTCCACATCTCATACCTCCTCCCCACCCCCATCTCCACATGGATGCCCCACCCCCAACCCCACCTGACCTCTAAACTCCCTGAGGCCTCCCATATCTTGAGAGTTAAATGCATCATCTCTGAATGAACACAGACCCAGAAGTCCTCTACTGTATATGTGTTGGGGTCTCATATCAGCTGGTGTATGCTGCCTGGTTGGTGGTCCAGTGTTTGAAAGATCTCGGGGGTCCAGATTAATTGAAACTGCTGGTCCTCCTACAGGATCGCCCTTCTCCTCAGCTTCTTTCAGCCTTCCCTAATTCAACCATAGGGGTCAGCTGCTTCTGTCCATTGGCTGGGTGCAAATATCTACATCTGACTCTTTCAGCTGCTTGTTGGGTCTTTTGGAGGGCAGTCATGATTGGTCCCTTTTTGTGAGTGCTCCATAGCCTCAGTAATAGTGTCAGGCCTTGGGACCTCCCCTTGAGCTGGATCCCACTCTGGGCCTGTCACTGGACTTCATTTCCTCAGGCTCCTCTCCATTTCCATCCCTGTAATTCTTTCAGACAGGAACAATTATGGGTCAGAGTTGTGACTGTAGGATGGCAACCCCATCTCTCACTTGATTTCCTGTCTTCCTGCTGCAGGTGGGCTCTATAAGTTTCCTTTCCCTACTGTTGGGCATTTCATCTAAGGTCCCTCCCTTTGAGTCCTGAGAGTCTCTCACATCCCAGGTCACTGGTACATTCTGGAGGGTCTTCCCTAACCTCCTATTTCCTGAGGTTACCATTCTTTCTGCTGGCCCTCAGGGCTTCAGTTCTTTTCCCTCACCCAGTACCAGATCAGGTCCCCCTCCCCACTGCCCCCACTCTACCACCTAGCCCCCTGAGGCTGAAATTTCTGGGCAAAAAGAAGATAATGAAATAGGTTTGCCATTTCAACCATCTTTTGAGGTTATATTAAGAATAACTGCACTGGGCAGTAGTGGCGTAGACCTTTAATCCCAGCACTTGGGAGGCAGAGGCAGGTGGATTTTTGAGTTCAAGGCCAGCCTGGTCTACAGAGTGAGTTCCAGGACAGCCAGGGCTACACAGAGAAACCCTGTCTTGAGGAAAAAAAAAAAAAAAAAAAAAAAAGAATAAGCACACTGCCAGAATGGTATGATGGTGCATGCCTACAATCCCCATACTTGGGAGGCTGAGGTAAGAAGATCAAGATGGCAGGCTTAGCAAAGTAAGTGAGTTTGAGGCTGCTCTGGGCAACATGAGAGCCTATTTAAGAAAAAAAAAAGTCACACTGCCACCTGTAAAGGATTGTTTTTGTATCTGTCTATTTTGTGGGTGTTTTGATACACAATAACCTCTGAATTATAAATACCAACCAGGTTTGTAAGTATCCCATTCATTTCTGCATCCACATTCCTTCATTTCCTCCTACACTCACCTCATGGTCATCGTGTAGAGTCAGAGTAACTGACATTTGTTGACTATGTTCAGTACTGATGCTTGTAGCCATCTGTAAAGTACACGTTATTTTTATATTCGTTCTTAGGAAGGAATCCAATGCACAGGAAGGGTCCGCTCAGTGTTTAGTTGTACCTAAAGTGTCCATCACTTCAAGCAACGATTGATTTAGGAAGGCAAATAAGACATATTCAAATATAAACAAGCAGTTGAGTTGCCAGGCTTTCAACAAAAGGCAGTTGGGATTTGATTGGCCATTATTTCCTCCCTTTGTTTGGTTAGGCATCGAAGCTGCTCTAGTGCCACCTGGTGGCCAGCTTTGAGAACTATCTGGCTTTCCCTGTAATAGTATTTATTCCAGCAAGATTCTCTCCTACATATACCTCATTTAACTGCAGTTTTAAAATGTCTGGTTTATGGCCTCAAAAAGAAACACTTGACATGTATTATTTATACTTGGATAGATAGATGACCATAATATTGATCTAAGGTAGAGCACTCCAATTTATAGTACAATTTTTATCTATTTCCAGAAACCTCAAGATAAACATCACAATATAGAAAAACATCACATCATAAATACATGCTTCACAAATACTGGTATCACTATCATTTTGCATAGGATAGAAGGGAATACTAGTGATTTTCAGAAAGCTGTAACTTCAGAATACCTTAAACTTTGATTGTGCAATTATTAAAAGTGGTTTATAAATGTGATTTTATTTTAAGATCTCTTATATTATGTCTTAAAATAGGGCATAACATCTTCACAGGGTTGGGGGGGACTATAGTTTATATCTGCAACACAAAAAAAGTGGTCTGACTTTTTAATTACAATCCTGAGGTGAACTGAATTCCTCCTCTAGTGTGCACAATTCTGCACGGCAAAGCACTGACATTTTAGGCTTGGGCATGTGTGATTTAATTCAGCTCCCCTTCAGAGTATAGTAGAAATGGCATGCCCTTTAATGTACCAAAGGAAATGCTTGCACTCTGGCAGCAACACACTATTTTTACCATATAGTAAAGCAAGTTCCAGAGATACAGAGGCAGAAGTGGGAAAGAATTGTATTGGAAATGGAAGTTACCAACCCAAAGAACAGCAAATGATATTTAATCTAACACTGCTGGGTCTCACTAAGGAATACATTTTTAAAAAAATGGGCAAATTGTTTATAGAAAGAGAACCCCTGAAGGAGAGGGGTAATGCAGAAATACACAAATTGTATAGAACAGCCTTCTCCCCCCTTCCTGCTCCTCCTTCTTCCTCTTTCCCTTCTCCCCTCCTCTCCCTTTTTCTCCCCTTTCTCTTCCCCCTCCTTCCCCTTTTTCTCCCCTTCCTCTTCCCCTTTCTCCCCTTTTCTCTCCCTTCCTCCTCCCCTTTTACCCTGCCTTCCTCTTCTCCCCTCCCCCATCTTCTCCCCTCCCCTCCTCTCCTTCTCCTCCTCCTTCTCCTCCTCCTTCTCCTCCCCCTCTTCCCCTCCTTCTCTTTTACTCTCCCAAACTTTATTAACACTCCCAAAGCAGTGTTAACAAAGTTGTAGAGCACAGTTTTCTGGAGTCCCACCCTCAAGCCTGATACTGGGTTTCCAAATGTCCGCGCAGGAAACGCACGAGGGTCCTGTTGGACTACACAGGTGAGAAGTTGCTACCCTGATGGGCTCATGTTCCAGCTTTGCTCAGTCTATGGTCTGCCTTTGAATAGTAATAATTGCCGGAGAGCTACTATGCCCTCATTCATTTTGTCTGTTAGCTCGCTGAACTCTTCCCTATGTAGAATTTGAGCAGCCTGGCCAAGAACTGCATTTTTTTTATGTCAAAGCTAGGAATTTGTTTAAAGCAACAGCATACTTTCTTTTGTATGAGTTGCCTTAGCAGCTATGGTGTATACTGCAGTCTCCTAAAGGAACTGTGGCTTGTCTTAAGCATTCCCAAGTAGACATGATGAGCTTAAATCTGAAGATCAGTCACAGCCATTAACTAACCCTAAAATTGGAATTATTTACATCCAAGTTGAACAATGCCCATCTTGAGTTGCAGTGTAAGTAATTTTTGAGTTACCAGATACTAACGATAGGGAAAATTTGAGGTGCCTGTGAGCAGGGCCCCTCTTCTGCTCTTGGTACGCTCACTTCAGGGAACTAGGGTCTCGGAAAATTCACCGGCTACCACAGCTGTTAAAGCCAGTGGCCTTCAGGTTCTCCTCTCATGGATTGGAAGAATGAATTCCATGACTCACAGAGGGTGAGTTTTAGTAAGAACTGTTCTATTGCAGAAAACTCAAAAGAAATAGTGTCAGGGCTCCTGTGCCATTGGGTCCCCAGGAGTAGGGTCCCAGTAAGCATCCCAATAAGGCTTTGCTGGAAGGCCTAGAGCTAGGGTGAGCTGGTAAACCCTGTTCCCATTCCTAGTCCCAACCCTGACCTCATATCAGGTTTCTGGGAAAAGGGTACTCCTTTAGGCCAAAAGAGATAAGGCGAAACTGCTTCTATTTCCTGGCACTCTCGGCCTCTGGCCAGGACAGAACCTAAAGCACTTAGGCTTAAATAGTCCTGGCATCTCTGGCCTCCAGTAAGGAGGAGGCAGCTGATGGGGCCCAGAATATTTCCTGCTTTAGGCAAGGGAAATCTGTGCATGTTTGGAGTCGATTAACCCTAGATTGATGAGGCAGTTTCCATGTCTGGTTCTTGTTACCAAGTTTGTTTTTCAGCATTATCTCTTTATCCAAGACTAAAAGTAAAACCAAGACACCAGTCAGCAGCTTCTCATCCATCCCAAATCTTGAAAGGAATGCGAACGCCTCAGAGACACTTTTCAAAGAACTTGGGCCAGTCCCTGCTGTGGATGGATCTTAAGTCACCTATGCCTTCAATCTTAGAGTGTCAGACATTCTGGTCTTCAAGACAGACAGGCAAGGTGAAGTGGACAGGATTCTGGCAGTGGAATCAGGAGCTTGGTCCATTCAGAACATGTCCTTCCCTACCCCCACCACCCCAACTCCTAACCCTAGGTTTCTCCAGCCCCACCCAGGTGTGGTAGCCTCAAGCTGAGGGATGATGATATTTGTAACCTCCTTCAGCTGAGAGCTGGCAAGGTCTAAGACCTTGGCTTGCCACAAGCAGTTGGCCCACCTGGGGTAAGGCTTCCTGACTTGAACAAAGCTCTTCTGTTCAGTCACTTCTCAGCCTCTCTCCAAGATCTGGCAAACAGCTGCGCCCGCCTCCAGAGACCAAAGATGAAAATGCTGATTGGGCCACGAGATACTGGCAGACTGGAGGAGGGGTTTTTGCCTGCCTGCTTGATTGTCAATAGTTGAACAAATACACTTTGGACATATAGCAGAAACATGGCTCGGTCCCGTTTTTTATTTTTTCCTCTCGCTGTCCGATTCCCTTAATTTCTCCTAGGCTCTTTCTCCTCTTCCAGAAAACCTGTTCGTGTGCAGCTGCAGGCGGCTGCAACAGATATTGATTCTCTGATCCTGTGTCTTTACCACCCAAGTGCTGGGATTATAGCTGTGTCTTCCCACCATGCTTTTGTCTTGATCCATGAACTGGGCAGATATAGACTGGCCCCCTCTGCTCCTCATGCACGGAATTCAGGGTAAATGGTAACCAAAAACTGTCTTCTTCAAACCCATGTAGGAAAGGGGAGACTCGTAGGTGCCAGAAATGGAAAAACTCAAATCCAGAGTAGCAAGTGAGTCCTAAATCTGGGAATGTCACAGAGCACCAAGGACTGGCTATTATCAAGCAGCATGGCAGGTGTCATCAGACTTCACATCCACAAGGCAGCAACCGCAGAGAATAAACAGTTGACTTAACTAGGAGATGGGGACGTAGAGAAATGCTCATTAACTTCCTGAACATGAGCAAGAAGGCCGTGCTGGTCAGTATTTTGTTAGCTTGACACAACTAGGGCAATCTGGGAAGGCTAGGGAGAAGAGAAAATACCTCCATCTGATTGACCTGTGAGCAAGTCTGTAGGGGGCATCTTCTTCACTGATGATCCATGTGGAATAGTCCAGCTCACTCCTGGGTAGTTCTGGGATGAGTAAAAATAAACAAACCCAGCAAACAGCAGCAAGCCTCTAAGCTGCATTCCTCCATCATCTCTGAGTCTTGCCCTGACTTCCCTTCATATGAACTAGAACCTGGATTAACCCTTTCCTCCCCAGGTTACTTTTTGGCCATGATATTTAACAAAGCAATAGAGAGCAAATGATGATCCTCTCTCTGGTGGGAGCCTAGGGTTTGAGAGTTCAGTCCATGGTCAGATTGGTCTGTTGCTTTTTTTAAGTCCATGACAAGGCAAAGGCATCATGGAAGAAAGCTGTGACAGAAGAAAGAAAATGGTCCCCATCATGGCTGCCCAATGTGAAGGAGTCTAGAACATTCTTTTAAGAGTAATTAGCTACATTCTCTCATTTTTACACTAATCTTATGTTTTTAGTAATATAAAACAAAGTTGCATGCAGAATATGTTCAGATTGGTCAATAGCTGCATTTTTAGTCCTTTTTTATATGCCTTTGGAAATTTACATAAAGCGAAGTTATTAATATGTGGTTACAGCAATTACTATACACTAGGAAGGCTATGGCAAAACAGTCTCTCTCTCTCTCTTTCTCTCTCTCTCTCTTCCTCTCTCTCTCTTCCTCTCTCTCTC
>NW_022196910.1:38216530-38241429 GCF_008632895.1 Mastomys coucha
CTCTCTCTCTCTCTCTCTCTCTCTCTCTCTCTCTCTCAATGGAGTTTTCCCTAAGTTGCAGAATGAAAAGACAAATAAACAGTTGGTCCTTAGAGTTGGATGGATCCTGTTGCTCCAGGAAATCCAGATGGAGTAAACAATGGTGGGGTATTAAAAACATTTCTTGAAGGAGAGAAAAAGTAACAGCTTTCTCTCTCTCTTTTTTTCTTCCCATTTTAAAGGAGTAGTGGCTTTATTTCCAGCTCTGCTATTCCCCTGGACCCTGAATGTGAACATAGAAGGCTGCAGCCGAGTTTACAGTTCCAGGGTACATCTAGACACTGTCCTGATAGCTTTTTTTTTTTTTATTAGATATTTCTTTATTTACATTTCAAATGTTATCCCCTTTCCTGGTTTCCCCTCCGAAAACCCCCTCTCCCCTCCCCCTGCTTACCAACCCACCCGCTCCTACTTCCTGGCCTTGGCATTCCCCTACACAGGGGCATAGAACCTTCACAGGACCAAGGACCTCTCCTCCCACTGATGCCCAACAAGGCCATCCTCTGCTACATATGCAGCTGGAGCCATGGATCCCTCCATGTGTACTCTTTGGTTGGTGGTTTAATTCCTGGAAGCTCTGGGGGTTCTGGTTGGTTGATATTGTTGTTCTTCCTATGGGGTTGCAAACCTCTTCAGCTCCTTCAGTCCTTGCCCTAACTCCTTCATTGGGGTACTCATGCTCAGTCCAATGGTTGGCTGTGAGCATCCACATCTGTATTTGTCAGGCACTGGCAGAGCCTCCTAGAAGACAGCTATATCAGGCTCCTGTCTTCAAGCACTTGTTGGCATCCACAATAGTGTCTGGGTTTTGTGGCTGTATATGATGGATCCCCAGGTGGGGGAGTCTCTGGATGGCCTTTCCTTCAGTCTCTGCTCCACATTTTGTCTCTGCAATTCCTCCCATGGGTATTTTGTTCCCCCTTCTAAGAAGGACCAAAGTATCCACACTTTGGTCTTCCTTCTTCTTGAGCTTCATTTGGTCTGTGAATTGTATCTCGGGTATTCTGAGCTTCTGGGATAATATACACTTATCAGTGAGTATATACCATGTGCGTTCTTTTGTGATTGGGTTACCTCACTCAGGATGATATTTTCTAGTTTCATTCATTTGCCTAAGAATTTCATGAATTCATCATTTTTAATAGCTAAGTAGTACTCCATTGTGTAAATGTACATTTTCTGTATCCATTCCTCTGTTGAAGGACATCTGGGTTCTTTTCAGCTTCTGGCTATTATAAATAAGGCTGCTATGAACATAGTGGGGCATGTGTCCTCATTACATGTTGGAGCATCTTCTGGGTATATGCTCAGGAGTGGTATTGCTGGGTCTTCAGGTAGTATTATGTCCAATTTTCTGAGGAACCGCCAGACTGATTTCCAGACTGGTTGTACCAGCTTGCAATCTCACCAGCAATGGAGGAATGTTCCTTTCTCCACATTCTCACCAGCATCTGCTGTCTCCTGATCTTAGTCATTCTGACTGGTGTGAGGTACAATCTCAGGGTTGTTTTGATTTGCATCTATTGGGTTTGTTGAAAGGTTACTTTCTTGCTTTTTCTAGGGTATAGTTTCCCTCCTTGTGTTGGTGTTTTCCATCTATTATCCTTTGTAGGGCTGGATTTGTGGAAGGATACTGTGTAAATTTAGTTTTGTCATGGAATATCTTGTTTTCTCTGTGTATGGAGAGTTTTGCTGGGTATAGTAGTCTGGGCAGGCATTTATGTTCTTGTAGGGTCTGTATAACATCTGCCCAGGATCTTCTAGCTTCCATAGTCTCTGGTGAGAAGTCTGGTGTAATTCTGATAGGACTGCCTTTATGTATTACTTGACCTCTTCCCCTTACTGCTCTTAATATTCTTTCTTTGTTTAGTGAGTTTTTATTATTTTGACTATTATGTGATGGAAAAATTTATTTTCTGGTCCAATCTATTTGGAGTTCTGTAGGCTTCTTGTATGCTCATGGGCATCTCTTTCTTTAGGTTAGAGAAGTTTTCTTCTATAATTTTGTTGAAGATATTTACTGGCCCATTATATTGGGAGTCTTCACCCTCTTCTATACCAATTATCCTTAGGTTTAGTCTTCTCATTGTGTGCTAGATTTTCTGGATGTTTTAGGTTAGGAGCTTTTTGCTTTTTTCATTTTCTTTGACTGTTGTGTTAATGTTTTCTATGGTGTCTTCTGCCCCTGAGATTCTCTCTTCTATCTCCTGTATTCTGTTGGTAATGCTTGCATCTATGACTCCTGATTTCTTTCCTAGGTTTTGTATCTTCAGGGTTGTCTCTCTTTCTGATTTCTTTATTGTTTCTATTTCCATTTTTAGATTCTGGATGGTTTTGCCCATTTCCTTCACCTGTTTGATTGTGTTTTCCTGTAGTTCTTTAAGGGATTTTTGTGTTTCCTCTTGAAGGGCTTCTAGCTGTTCACCTGTGTTCTCCTGTATTTCTTTGAGGGAGTTATATATGTCTTTCTTTCTTTTTTTTTTTTTTTTTTTTGAGACAGGGTTTCTCTCTGTAGCCCCAGCTGTCCTGGTACTCACTCTGTAGACCAGGCTGGCCTCGAACTCGGAAATCCGCCTGCCTCTGCCTCCCAAGTGCTAGGATTAAAGGCGTGCGCCACCACTGCCCATATATGTCTTTCTTAAAGTCTTGTATCATCATCATGAGATGTGATTTTAAATCAGAGTCTTGCTTTTCTGGTGTGTTGGGGTAACCAGGACTTGCTATGGTGGGAGAATTGGGTTCTGATGATGCCAAGTAGTCTTGGTTTCTGTTGCTTATGTTCTTGCACTTGCCTTTTGCCATCTGGTTATCTTTGGTGTTAGCTGGCCTTGCTATCTCTGACTTTAGCTTGTCCCTCTTGCAGCCCTGTGTGTCAGTACTCCTGGGAGACTAGCTCTCTCTGGGAGGAATTTGGGTATAATGGAGAGCTGTGATACAGGCAGGGTCAGCTCTGGGATGCAGACAGAGATCAGAAGAATCTTGTCCCCAGCTGATCCTTGGTTCCTGTGTCCTGATGGCTCTGTGAGGTTCCCTCTTGGGCCAGGAATTTGAAGAGAAGTGGTAGTCTTACCTGTGCTCACAGGTGTGTAGGCACTCCTGGGAGACCAGCTCCCTCCTGGTGCTATTTGGGTATGGAGCCTGTGGCAGAGGATTGGCTACAAATGGAGACGGAAACCGGGAGGCTCCCGTTCCAGGCCGCCCCTCTGTTCCTGTGTCCTGAGGGTTCTGAGGGGGTTCCTCTGAGCAGCAGTGGTGGTCCTACCTGCACTCACAGGCCTGTCTGCCCTCCTGGGGGCTCACTCCTTCCTGGCACTAGTAACAGCTTTCTCATTCTTCTGTTTCTTCTACCATCTGCCATTCTTCCCGTGCCCTGACTGGTGGCTGTAATGTTAGCGTGCCTCTCTATACTTTCTTAACACCAATTCTACCTTTATTTTTTTTTAATTTTCTCATTTTCTTTTCTTTTCTTTTCTTTCCTTTCCTCCTCCTCCTCCTCCTCCTCTTCCTCCTCCTTCTCCTTTTCTCTCTCTCTCCCTCTCCCTCTCCCCCCCTCTTTCTTTCTCTTTGTTTTTCCAAACAGGGTTTCTCTGTATAGCCCTGGCTATCTTGGAACTCGATCTGTAGACCAGGATGGTCTCCAATTCACAGGGATCTAATTGCCTACCTCTGCCTCTGGAATACTAGGACTAAAGGCATGTGCCACCATGCCCAGTGAGTGCCACCTCCCTATGAGTCTTCAGTAGGAGTGAAGAATTCTGTGGAGGCCTCATGAAAAGTAGCAAAAAGTTTAAGGTTGGCTGTGTGGGTTGCGTTCCCATCTTGTGTGTACACTGAACACCTTTTGGAAGGCTCTGTTGGAATTATCTATCATCTGTTTTCAGTTATTACCACATGAAACCAAGGTATTAAAAATGATCTCCCTCCACTTTCACAGGGAAGCATTTCTACATCTCTTGCCTTAGCTATCAAATATGTTCTAACAACTGCATGACCATCATGCAAGATAGACCCCAGTTCAGAGTCTATTTTCCCTGACTTTTTTAATCAGCTGCAAATTCTCATTAGGTGTTGGTTTTCCTGTCCAATGCCCATGCTCAAAATGACCTTCTGGGCCCCAGGATGTTCTTGAAAGCTCCCAGAAGTAGTAGATAGAGCTTCTGACTGGGCAGCTCTACACCAAGCTGGGACAGGATCCTCATGGCAGGGCTTCACTTTCTGGGCCACTCATCTTCTCTGTGGCAAGGAACAGCATGGCATGGCAGCTCTCTGGCCACAGGAGGAGGTGTTCATAGAAGCAGGAGGATGAGGATGTCCAGGTCACCCTCAAATACATAGTGAATTTGATGCCAGCCTGAGTTCGAAAACCTTCTCCCAGGGCTGGAGGCCCGAGCAGCTATCTCTTTGGCCCCTTTGAACTGCACTTTAGCAGAAGATCCTCCTCCTCTAGGCAAAGGGTGGGCTCCCCTGCAGCACATTCTCATCATTATCATTATTTGCATAGTTGAGAATTGAACCAAGTGTTTTCACACTAAGCAAGTTCTTGACCACTAAGTCATAGCCCCAGTCCCTACACTACAGTGTTTTGTTTGGTTTTAAAGACAGGGTTTTCTGGGCTGGAGAGATGGCTCAGCAGTTAAGAGCATGGACTGCTCTTCTAGAGGTCCTGAGTTCAATTCCCAGCAACCACATGGTGGCTCACAACCATCTGTAATGGGATCCCATGCCTTCTTCTGGTGTGTCTGAAGGCAGCTACAGTGTACTCATATACACAGAACAAATAAATAATTCTTTTGGGGGGGGGTGAGACCGAGTTTTCTAACTCAGGCTGGCCTCAAAGTCACTGTGTATTTGTGGGTGACCTTGAAATCCTGGTCTTCTGGATGCCACCTCCCAAGTGCTGGGATTGTAGGTATGTGTCACCATTCTCAGATTCTATGCTGCAGGGGGGTAGGGGAGCAAACCCAGGGTCTTATGCATGCTAAATAAGCACTCTACCAACTGAGCTACATGCTCAGCCCCCTAGCTACCACACAGTTCCCAATTGGTTGGTTTTTTGTTTGTTTATTTGTTTAAGAGACAGGATCTAGCTATGTAGTACTGGCTGGCCTGGGTCTTACTATGTACACCAGGCTGGCCTTGAGTCTGGAACTGCTCAGTGAATGCCAACAGAAAAGAATCCAACAGAGCTTCTCTATTTTGGTCTAAGGTCCAAAGAGTATTTTCATGGGTCAGAGAAAGCAGAGAATTTCTCCCCTTCCCCCTCTGTAGCACCAACCCTCAAGTAATGTTGTTATAGCAAAGAGAGCCAAACTCTAAGGAACTATTTATTATGACACAAAAGGGTTGTGGTTCCAGGAGTGCATGGGAATCCCTATTGCTACACATACACACACACACACACACACACACACACACACACACACACAACATATACACACACACAACATATACACACACACAATGTGATTTTAGATGATCTATTTGATATCTTTGAGTGTTTTGTTTACAGGTATGCATGTGTACCATGTGTGTGTCTAGTATCTGAGGTGGTCAGTACAGTACACCCTGAAATTAACCTATAGATGGAGCTGGGAGGTGTTGGCAAGACTTTAATCCCAGCACTCAGGAGGCAGGGCAGGTGGATCCCTGAGTTCAAGGCCAACCTGGTCTAGAGAGTGAGTTCTAGGACAGCCAGGGCTACTCAGAGAATCTCTCTCTCTCTCTCTCTCTCTCTCTCTCTCTCTCTCTCTCTCTCACACACACACACACACACACACACACACACACAGACACACACAGAGACAGAGACAGAGACAGAGACAGAGAACACTGGAGAGAGAATGCTGGGTGAGTAGGGAGGGGAAGGAGAATCTGGGAAGAAGTGAGCAAGAGGAAAAAGTAATCAAAATATATTGTATAAAACTCTCAACAGATAAACAAAAACATTAGACGGGATGGGAGAACACCAGCCCAGGCTAGCCTCGAACTCATGACTTTCCTGCTTTAGCATACTGAGTGCTAGGAGTATCAGCATGTGCCACCACATTCGGCTCTCTCAAGGGATATTTATGTCTTTTAAAATATCTTTTTAAAAATATTTATTTTGGTGTGTGTGTGTGTGTGTGTGTGTGTGTGTGTGTGTGTGAATACCTAGTGTATTTCATGTGCCATATTCATGTAGTGCCCAAGGAGGCCAGAAGAGGGCAGCCAATCTCTGGGAACTGAGCTGCTATAAGGCATTACAGAAACCAAACTTAGATCTTGTGAAACAGCAAGTTGTCTGAAAAGCTGAGCCATTTCTTCATACCAAAGATATGCACTGGAAGTCCCTGAGAGAGGCGGTAGATTTTGTGTGTCGAGAGAGAGTGTTGGAAAATGGCATGCCAGCTGTGAACCAAAGGATGCTAACAAAGCCCACGGCTTATTTTCTGTTGAGAATTTCTTCATCCCTTCGCGAGCAGCTGCAGACAGCGGGATGGTATACTGCCTTGCCTTTTTCTGTTCATGCAGAGTAGCTCATTCTGAAGTCTGGTAACCATAAATAAAACTGTTACTTGAGTTAAATAAAAACTTCTCTTGGAGCCATCAGAAATTTCTTAACTTCAGTGTTTAGACGAGGTTTAATTTTAGAAACTGGTTTTGAGATCGATAGGAAGGATTTCAATTCATGTCAGTCACTGAGATAGACCCTGAGCATGTCTCCAGGACCTATGCTTACGTGACTAGCTGGAGCACAGTAAGAGTGGTGGACGTCAGAGGAAGTAAGGTTGCCCAGATGAGAAGACCACTTTAAAGATGCTCTATCTTCTACTAGATCAGCGGTCCTCAACTTTCCTCACACCGTGACCCTTTAATACAGTTCCTCCAACCAATGAGATTATTTTTATTGCAACTTCATAACTGTAATTTTGCTACCGTTATGAATCATAATGTAAACAGGACCCCAGTAAAGGGTCATTTGACTCCCAAAGGGGTTTCAACCCACAAGCTGAGAACCACTGTTCTAGATGAAAGGGAGATAGGTGAAGCCTTTAAACACGGATAAAATGTACCCGAAGTATGTTTTTCCAAGGTCAGCCTGGTGTACAAAGCAAGTTCCACGGCAGCTGGGGCTATACAAAAACAAACCAAAATCAAAACCAAACAAAACAAAAAACGTAACCTTGTCTTGAAAAGCTAAAAAGCCAAAAACAAAAACAAAAACGAAAAGCAAACCAACAAAAAACCCTACCCCCATCTGCACGTCCCAACTTCCCCCTCTCAAAAAAAAGCTGGTATCTCCATGAATGAAACAGCAGGACAGAGCCCTTGAGACCCCACAAAAAAGATGTGTGAGGAGGAAGAAAAGGAAGCGGATGTTGCTCCCCTGCCCCTCTCTTTGTGTGCATCTATTGTGTGCATCTTCAAGGATAACTGTTCAGTACCGCTCCAATAAAGGGGATTTTGCTTCTTTGTGAGGCTGCTGCAGGAGGTCTGCCACCTGGTGGACAGTCATGGAGAAAACTGTATGTTTTGTTGAAGGACCGGAAACATTGGTACAAATTACATCGCCCGAATCTTTTCAGTATCTTTTTTTTTTAGCATATCGTCAACATATTCAGCTTTTAAAATATTTTCCAGGGTCAGGGAGATGGCTCCACAGGTAAAAAGTACTGGCTCACAAGCCTGAAAACCTGATCCCTGGAACTCACATTCAAAAGCTAGGCAGGATGCCATACACCTGTAATCCCATCACTTCTACAATGAGACAGGAAGTGGAGCCAGAAGAACCACCTGGGAGCTCCCAAGCTATCCTGAAATACACAGCCCAGCAACAGAAACAAGAAAGACCCTGCCTCAAAACAAAGGGGACGACAAACAGTTCCCAAAACATGCCCTTTGACCAAGTCCCCATGTGCACCATGGCATGCAAGCACCCACACTCTCAGACACACACGCACTACACACACTAAATACAAAAATACATAAACACAGGGTGAGGGGTGTAGGTCAGTTGGTAGAATGCTTGCTGAATGTGCTTGAAGCCTTGGGCTCAATACCCAGCACCCCTAAAACAGAAAATATGGCAGTGTATACCGGTAACCCCAACCCCCAACACTACCAGGGAGGTAAAGGCAGCATGATCAGATTTTTAAGGTCATCTTTGCTTACATAATGAGTTTGAGGCCAGCTGGTGATACATGGGAGCCTTCCCCGAGTCTCCTCTCTCTACACTTCCCCTCCCCTTCCTTCTCTTCCTCCTCCTCTACCTCTACACTGCCTCTCCTCTGTTGGTTATTGTTTTGAGACAGAATCTCACTATGTAGCCCCAGCTGGTCTAGAACTTACTACGTAGACTAGACTGTCTTCAAACTCATGGAGATCCTCCTGCCTGTTTCCCCAAGCACTAAGATTGACGGCATGCGCCACCATGCCCAGCTTTTTTTCTCTCTGGCGTCTGCCAATTGAAGAAAAAGAAAGGCAATAACAATTTAGAAAGCTCAATTCATTTTATTTAAGGATATATTTCCAAATTGGGAGAATAAAGGACCCTTTCAAGAAATAATATTTGGGTCTATGTTTTTATTTGTTTAGTGGGAGGATCCCAGAGGAAAAGAATCACCTTTATTCATGACTGGAACCATTACATAAAAGCAAGATTTCAGGCTAGTGAGATGGATCAGTAGAGGAAGGAATGTTCTACCAAGCTTGATAGCCTGAGTCTGATTCCTAATATCCACTGATGGAAGGGGAGAAGTGACACTCAGTTGACCTCTGACCTTCACATGTGCACTGTGGCGTGTGCACACACACAAACTAAAAAGTAACTTGATGTCTCATACTTGTTGATGTGTTAGAACGGCAGGCCGCATCAGAACATACCACACACTAGGCCCAAGCAGTTCCATATATAAGAGGTTTAATTGAGAGGGAGAGAGGGGGTAGTGGCACGGAAAGAGAGGAGGGGGAGAGAGAGAGATGGAGGAATGTTCCCCGTATATATATATGGGTTGTGACGTATGGCCACAGATTCTGGGAATATGGTGGCTGTTGCCCTGGTAACAGGTCTGTGGACCCACCCATGCATCGCCACAGGCTTTGGATGTCCTGATGCTAACACTTGTGAGGTTGTAGAAGTGTTTTAGCAGTTATTGCATTTATATCTCTGGTGATGGTGAATATCTGCTCAAAGGTGTAATTATACCTCTGATTATATTATATTGGCCAAAGAAGGTCCAAAACTCTGAAAATTCTGTATGTACTTTTTGGAGAGCCGTGTACCCTGAGACACAGCTGGTCTGCAGAAATTCTCACTGTATTTGTCTGGCCACTCAGAAAGAGCCTCTCTGATGCTTTTGAGGGCAGTGCAATCAGCTCATCCTTGTGTCTGGTTTTATCTCCTCAAAGGGACCTAAGCTATAAACGGGAGATAATTCATGTTTCAAAAAATCCAGACCTTTTATTAACATAAAAGGAAAAGCACCAAGCCACCAGCTATTGAATTAGGTCTTTGTATTCTGTTCTCCGGTGGGTCATTTTCGGAAACAGGCTTTTCAGACCTCATGGGTTCCATAAACTCTCTGGCCAGAGAAAATGCAGCTTTTCTCTTTCTAAAACGGGAATGACGGGGTCTGTTTCATGTCTGCTGAGGTGTGTGATGGAGAGAGCGGTTCCAGTGCTGACTCTAAAGGTCCCTTTATTGCCGTTCCTGGCCAGGGTGATAAGGTTCTATAATTGTGCAAATGGAACGGAGGGAGAGTGTTGTGCTGTCAGAAGTGGGACTCTGAGGCACGTGTGCACGTGTAATAGTGGACATAGGATGGTGGCTCACGCCTGTAATCCAGAGACTTGGGAGCTACAGATTGGAGGCCAGGCTGGTCTAGGCGGTGAGTTCCAGGCCAGTAAGAGCTGCTGGGAAGTGGTTGTTCAAGTGGTTCAGTGCTTGCCTAACATACATGAAACCCTGGTGTGATCCCTACCACTGTACAAGCTGCTGGGCATGGTGGCTGGCACACCTGCAATCCCCGAATTCTGGAGAAGGCAAAGGATAATAAATTTGAGGTCATCTTCATTTACATAGGTAGCTCAACACCAGTTTGTACTTTATGAGACTCTCTCTTTTTTTTTTTTTAAGATAGACATACTGGCTGGTTTTGTGTCAACTTGACACAGGCTGGAGTTATCACAGAGAAGGGAGCTTCAGTTGGGGAAGTGCTTCCATGAGATCCAGCTGTATTAGTGATCAAGGGGGTAGGGCCCCTTGTGGGTGGTGCCATCCCTGGGCTGGAAGTCATGGGTTCTATAAGAGAGCAGGCTGAAGCAAACCAGTAAGAAACATCTCTCCATGGCCTCTGCATCAGCTCCTGCTTCCTGACCTGCTTGAGTTCCAGTCCTGACTTCCTCTGGTGATCAACAGCAGTGTGGAAGTGTAAGCCGAATAAACCCTTTCCTCCCTAAATTGCTTCTTGGTCACGATGTTTGTGCAGGAATAGAAACCCTGATGAAGACAATAGAGTTACCAAATTGATGGCTATTCCTGGTGGTCAGCTTGACTCCATCTGAAATGAACTGTAATCCAGAAATGGAGGGGACACCTGTGATCCAGATCTTGAGGCTGGAGGAAAGGCTAGGAAAAACTTAGGCCCAGGCAAGGTGGTACAGGCCTTTAATTCCAGAGATAGAGGCAAGCAGATCTCTGAGTTCAAGGCCAGCCTGGTACAGCAAGTTCCAAGTAAAGAAACGATCCGGGTGTGGTGGTATACACCATTAATCTGGGCCACACCTTCTGCTGGAGGCCTGCACAAGCATGTGGAAAAAGGAAGTGTTCATTCTTCTTTACCTGCTTGCACTTACTTGCCAGCACATCTGTGGGAACCTACTTCTTCAGGATTCCAGCTTATACAGTAGGCCAGCTAAGACACCCAGCCTCAGGGGACTGAGCAAGTACTAGACTTCCCATTCATAACTGCCCATGGTTGGATTTGTTGGACTGCAGCCTGTAAGTCATTCCAATAATTTCTCTTAATATATAAAGATACTCCATAAATTCTATGACTCTAGGGAACCATGACTAATACACCAAGAAAAAAATGAATTAAATCTGATATTATTAAGTGTTAACCTTCCTCCACCACCCCCCAAGTCCCCAGGGATTGCAAGTCTCATGAGGTCAGGACTCATGACTCTCTTGTCAACATTGTGACTTCATAATCTAGCATGAAATAGTGACTTTACAGACATTTGTTGAAAGAACAAATACAACGTAGACATTAAGTATGACATGTAGGTATTATAGCTAATACAGGTCTATTTAAATTTGCTTCCAGGTGTCCTGGGTTACCCGAATACCATCTTGGCTCTTTGTCGTTGTCTGGGTTTGTTTGCTTGTTTGCTTTGTTTGCTTGTCTCATGAGATCTCATTTAGTCCAGGTTGGACTCAAGCATGCCATGTAACTGAGGCTGGCGTTGAACTTCTGATCTTCCTGACTCCCACGGGCTAGGCTTATGGGAGTGCCGCTGGGTTTCTCTGGTGATTTGTTTGTTTGTTTGTTTTGTTTTGTTTTTTCGAGACAGGGTTTCTCTGTATAGCCTTGGCTGTCCTGGAACTCACTCTGTAGACCAGGCTGGCCTCAAACTCAGAAATCCACCTGCGTCTGCCTCCCAAGTGCTGGGATTAAAGGCATGCACCACCACCACCCAGCTTCTCTGGTGATTTTTTAATAGAGAACTGTATGAAGGCAATTAAAAAAGCTTATTCTATCACCTTATGATAAACGATGCATGGACTGAATATTTGTTTGCCAACAAACTCACGCATTAAAGTTGTAATCCCCAATTTGATGGTATTTGGGGAAGAGACCTTAGGGAAATAGAGATGGGTGGAAGACTGTTAGGATGTGATTAGTGTTTGTGTGTGTACATATATACATATGTGCACACACACTGTAGCCTGGGATTGTCTCAAACCACTATGAAGCTGAGTATGACAGTCTGATCCTTCTGCTGCCTCTTCCTGAGTGTCGAGATTACAGGTGTGTGCCACCACCTTCAATTTTGCCTGATAGAGGGGGTTACTCAGTGCATATTAGGCAAGGGCTTTCCAGATGAGCTTATTCCCTGCCTCAGTTTTGCTTTTCCTCACATCTGGTAGGCCAGCAGAGCTTTTCTGAGTTACACAAATCCTGCCAGTCCTTAAAGCTCACATCACATCTGAGGCTCTCTCTGACATGTCCTTTGGTAAGTGAGAAATTACACAGCTCATGTATCATGGTACAATGTGTCTCCCACGGGATTCTAAACATAAAGGGATTAACATTATCATCCTTAGCTACTCCACAAGGAAAGTCTACTTGTGCTACCCAGAAAGTGTCACCAGTACAGGAAAGCTGTTCTTTTTTTTTTCTTCTTTTAAGGATTTATTTATTTTATGTATATGAGTACAGTGTAGCTGTACAGATGGTTGTGAGTCATCATGTGATTACTGGTTGAATTCAGGACCTCTGCTTGCTCTGGCAGGTCCTGTTCACTCCAAGCCCAAAGATTTGTTTATTATTATATCTAAGTACACTATAGCTGTCTTTAGGCACACCAGAAGAGCGCATCAGATCTCTTTATGGATGGTTGTAAGCCAACATGTGGTTCCTGGGATTTGAACTCAGGACCTTGGGAAGAGCAGTTAGTGCTCTTAACCGCTGAGCCATCTCTCCAGCCCCAAAGCTGTTCTTAATTGTAGCAGTGTTATGCTAGTCCTCTCTATACAACTCGCTACCGCCCCGATGTTCTGGATTCCAGAAAGAAAGACACACATGCACAGCCTTATAGTTTAAATACCTTAAACAGCTCAGTGGCGGGGCCACTCTCTAACTCCCTGTGGCTAACACACTCCCTGTGTTATTCCAATATTCCTGAGTTAATACTTACTAAATTTATGTTTTATCTTTGATGCCCAGCACCCTGCTGGGCAGCTCTCCTGGGGGCATTTTCCCCTGCACCTACATGTCTGCTGTCTCTCTCTCCTGCACCTTTCTGGTGTGGTCAATCTCCTTTGCCCTAGTGATGGCAGAATACCCTCTTCCTCCCTCATCGTTCCCTTCCCCTCCCTCTGTCTCCCTGCCCAGCCATTGGCTGCAGCTAACTTTATGGACCAGTCAAAAACCAACTGGGGTCAGGCTTCCTTTAGTCCTACGTGCAAAACACTGCAAACAGGTTTTTGAGTAACATAATTAGCTAGAGAACACAAAGCCACTACACTCAATAGTCCTCTCATTATCACAGCTAAGTGGTTGAATGTGACCTCTTACAGATGAGGGCTGATTCTATCAGACCGGGCCTTGCCACAGATAGCCACGCCTCTCTGCCCACCTCCTGCTAATTGCCACGCCTCTCTCCAAGTTCCAGTTATGCCAGAAGTCCCGCCTCCAGAGACTGAAGATGAAACTGCTGATTGGGCCAAGTTGCTGATGAACTTGGGGGAGGGGTTTTGCTTTACCTATCTACCTGTTTACTTGTAACAAGGAGAATTCAATGAATGATGGCAGACTGAAAGCACACCATGTGTTGGTCTAATTTTTTCAAACCCTTCCCACATTTCCGGTACCCTTAATTATTCAGGCCCTGACCCTCATTCCAGATGACCCATTTGTACGTGTGGCTGCAGGCAGCTACAGTTGAAGAATAAATAATCAATTTGAAAGGAAGACTGTGAACCCAAGAGGAGGAGAGCACAGGAGTTCCTTCGGTGGGTGCCACGTGGTCCCTGCAGCTCAGGTGTCCTGGCTCTGGCTCACTGTCCTCACTCTGTGCTGGAGTTTCTACATATAACGTTAATCTCCAGGATTCTCCATCCTCCCTCTTCCTTTCTGAGAAAGTTATCAGACTTTCCTGGTCAGGCTCAATGTGAAGGTACTTGCTGCTGTTCACCTCATTTCTTTTCCCATGCTGCGGATCAAACTCAGGCCCTGGCACATACTCCATAAATTCTGTACCACTGGGGCACATCCCTAGCCCTCATCTCTCTAAACTTATGGTGCCTTCAAGGGACTTTGACTTGCTTTTTATTTATTCATTATTATTGACTTCTACATTATTTTTGTCATTATTTTGAGACATGGTCTGTAGATCAAGTTGGCCTTGAAGCCAAAGATGACCTTGAGGTTCCTGATCTTCCTGCCTCCACTTCCCAATGCTGAGATTGCAGGAGTGTGCCACGATGACTGTTTTATGTGTTGCTGAGGATCAAACCCAGGGCTTTGTACATAGCAGACAAGTACTATACTAATTGAGTCATGTTCCTCCATCCCATTATTTTATCAATCTTATTTTTTTTTCCTTTTCCTTTTTGAGACTGTGTCTCACCGTGCAGCTCTGGTTGGCCTAGAACTCACTCTGTAAACTAGACTGTGCTCAAATTCACCTCTAGAGATCCAACTGTCTGTCTGCCTCTTGAGCTGGGATTAAAGGCATGTGGCATGGCTATGCCTGCTCTTTCTAAAGGGTAAATTTTCACCGGCTTTTTATTTTTATTTTTATTTTTATTTTTTAATTAATAACTCTGTTAGTCTAGAGGTATATGAATTATCAGTCATAGGGAAAGTAGTTTTCCCAGGGAGAACCCCCAAGAACAAGCCTTTTCTGATCTGATTAGTTCTTCTAATCGTGTAGCACAGGAGTCTCTGAGCTACCTGATCAAGTATCTAAGATCAAGTATTGTATCAACAGACAGTTTTTCATTTTCATTCTGTGGAAAAGATAGGACAGAAAGGTAAATAAATGGGGCTGGAGAGATGGCTCAGCGGGTAAGAGCACTGACTGCTCTTCCAAAGATCATGAGTTCAAATCCCAGCAACCATATGGTGGCTCACAACCATCTGTAATGAGATCTGATGCCCTTTTCTGGTGCTTCGTCTGAAGACAGCTACAGTGTACTTAATTATAATAATAAATAAATCTTAAAAAAAAGAAAGGTAAATAAATTAAGTGACAGAGAGAGAGAGAAGTGGGACTTTAAAAGCATACAGGGAAAACCCGGTTCGTATCTCATTCCACCACTTCCTGGTTGACCCTGGGAAGTTGGATAACCTCTTCATGCCCTGTCTTAGGGTGACTAGTGCTGAGATGAACCTCCATAACCAAAAGCAACTTGAGGAGGAAAGAATTTATTTGGCTTACGTATCCTGAATCACAGGCCAATGATAGAGGCTAAGGCAGGAACTTGGAGTTGATGCAGAGGCCATGGAGGAGTGCTGCTTCCTGGCCTGGTCCTCATGGCTTGCTCAGCCTGCTCTCTTACAGCATCCAAGATCTCCAGCACGAGGGGGCACCACCCACTAAGATGTGGGTCCTCCCACATCAACCAGTAATTAAGAAAAAGCCCTGCAGGCTTGCCTGAGGCCCTATCTTATGGATGCAATTTCTCAGCTGAGGTTCTCTCCTCTGAGATGACTCAACTTATGTCAGGTTGACATAAAACTACTATACCTGTCTTTTTGCTACTTTGTGGGTTCTTCTTTCTCCTACCCTTTATACACCCTTCCAATCCCCTAACGCTAGATAAGAGAGGAAAAAGGATAAAGAGGAAAGGGACCCCTGAATAAAGTCAGGGGTCAGAAATAGGGTGATATTATCTTTAGAGTACTTCCTGTTGACTAGGGGTGTCGAGTTCCTTGGGGCAAGTTTGATCTTCTCTATCAGGATATCTAATTTCTTCTTGTTGTTTTTTGTTTGTGTATGACTACAACAAACCTCAACCAACAGCAACCAACCAACAACCCACCCCAGCTCTCAGGGCCCTGACATTGATATACCCTCTAAAAAGTCCCCAGAATTCCAAATGTCAAACAATCACAGACACTATCTGCAGCTGCCAAAAATCACACCCCTTTTAAAACATGAGGCAAATCATAGTCATCTGCTGTGTACAATCTGAAGGGGCCCCATATCCCACACCTTGGATTAAAATGAAAACATAATCTTATCATATTTTTCTGTTTTTCAAAGACACCAAAAATTCCAAAACTTTCACTACACCCTATTCAGTGGAGGAAAGTGGGTAATAAGACATCAGAAAATGGAGCCAAGCCCCATTAGGAATTTTTACAAACCTGGCCCAGGAATCTCAAACTGCTTTTGGGGGAATGATATACACGACATCATAAAGCTGAAGCAAAAGCCCCCTGTGCCCTGACCCTTTGACCAGGACCCAACATTGACTGAGCAGGGCTGGCCTTATTTGGATGGCTCTGATTTGTGTGGCCCCTATTTGCATGATAAAGATTGCCCAGTGGAAGTTATGCGTACAGTAACTCAAGCTCATCTCCTAGAACTGTACACCAGGCCATCTGGACTGAGCTTTGCATGCCAGGAAGAAAGCCACCCCAGCTATGAAAGTACTTCTCTTTCTTGGAGAATCCCTCCTAGTCAAGCTCCCAATGGTGGTGGCTGCATTCTAGCTAGCCTGGGCTGCTCCTCTCTTTGTACTTAAAACTTCTCCTTTTAAGTAACCGAGCTTGTTAATGGTGACTTGCCATTATGGTATTTAGAAAGAGATTGGAGGGTGGTCTTAGGTCCAAAGGGAACTACAATACCCCCGTAAACCCCCGAATTCCTAATGCCCATAAATGAGCTCAACCTGGGCTACAGGAAGATTTCTGGTGGGTAAACAGAAGCCAACATTCTTAGGAACTTATGAGCCTGTTTACCAAAAGGAGTCATTTCTCTTACCTCTGGCAAAAAGGCTCTCCAGTTAACTTACACCTATGGTGCCTATCAGCATCTCAGGGTCCATGCCAGTCTCAGGCTCCCTCAGTCCCTTCTCAGCAATACTTGTTATATATTTCAAAGCACCTATGCCAGTCTCCTGGCCCTTCCCTCCTCCCCACCCCCCACTCCCCAGCTACTCACCCTCCTTACTCTCTTTCTCTCCCCTGCTATTCTCTCTTCTCTCACAGATAGCCTGACCATGTTCGGTCTACTTTCTTTCTGCTCTGGGCTCTTCCAGGAGGCCTCTGGTGGCTCCCTTTTTCTCTCCGTCTCTCTGTGTATCTCTGTCTCTGTCTCTCTTTGTGTGTCTTTCATATCTACAATTAAAACCTTCTCCATACCCAGACAATGGAGATGTCATGCTTTCAGTTTATATAAGTGGGGAGTTCACTGTTTCTATTAGAAGAAGAAAAGTTGGTTGAGCCATTTTCATTTGTGCAGAGGGTGGGGGGTCACCTATAACACCCCCTGATTAGAACTTCAGGATTCCATGCTTGGGGAAATTCCCAGTGGGGATGAGAAACTGCTTTTTCTAGTTAGTCTCTTACTAATAGGCTTTCCTTCACCAGTTTCTCTTGTGAGGTGCTAAGTGATTAAAAAAAGAAACAAGAAAAAAAAAAAGATAAGGAAAGGAGTTGACTGCTCCTATGTATTGTGAAGGAGGAAGTTTATTATAGGCACGTGGGAGAGTATAACCGGAGACAGACACATGTGGGAGAGTCCAGAGTAGTCATGACTCTGAACCATGTGGGGAGAGGGGGAGGGGCAGAGAGAGAAGGAAATCAAGTATAGCAGCCAGAAGGCCAAAGGTGCAAAAGGAGAAAAAAGGGGCAAGGAGTCAGTAGCCAAAATATCTGGATTATTTAGGGAAGAGCCTTTGGGTGGAGGGTGTGGTATGCCAGCCATACCCTGTATCAGCTAGGGACTGAGGGAGGCTGGGAGAACATGGAGGCCAGGTCTGCTTCGGTTTGTCAAATAGGCACCTCAGCTGCTTGTCCCTGGTTTAGAACGTAACACTAAGAAGATCAGTTAACATAAAATATATGGCTTTTAGTAAAATGAGAGCCATACAATAAATATTCACCACATTATAAGAGCCATCTTTTGATAACTATAGATCACTGCTAAATTTGAATGGAGAGAAACTAGAAAGTTAAAGTATTGTTTTCCTTTTTATGTCCTTGACATTTATATTGCAAAAAAACACAATCTTTTTTTTTTTTTTAAGATAGTATCTCCTGCCAGATTGACGTTAACTTTGAACTCTGATCTTCCTATATCTACCTTCCCATTGTTGGGATATACAACCCCGTAGCTGTATGCTTAGTTTATGTGGTACTACATCCAACCCAGCCAGAGGAGGGGCTTCATGCATATTAGGCAGATTCTCTGTCCATTGACTACATACATAACTACTACTATCTCTGTCCCCAGCCTTGTAAATTCAACCTTCTATTGTCTGTGAGGATATAGTTCTTATAAATATTATTAAAACTGTATACAGTTCCTCCTTCAATATAACCACTTAAATGTCCAGCAGGCAGAGGTCTGAATTCACACAGACTTCCTCTTTCTGGCTTCCTGATTTCGTTAGTGGTATAACTGCCTCCCAGTAACTCATGATTGAAACACTAATTATTTTTGACCTACGGCTTCCGTTTTATCAGCTACTGACTGACCTTCACTGCTGCTCTCAAAGCTTGCCCCCGCCCTTCTCCGTTTCTCTGGCCCCAGTTCAGGACTCCACTTTGGCTTATTTGTTTCAACTTTCTCTTTTTCTCCCATCAAACTGAATTTAAGCCAAAACATCTTAGCCTGTTTCACCACATCATGTCTGCATCCACTCAGTTGTCTCTAGTAGCTCCTACCACCTGTCAAATAAAAAGTATTCAACATCTCCTGGAAATATCAGTTGGAAAGGAAGACAGACAAGTGAACCAGCAACTTAAGACAGTGCAGGCTTTTACAGGGGGTGGCAACTCGGGGGGCTTTTTATAAGAATTGTAATCTGTTGCCGACTTAGCTGGGGTAGTTATGGGGCAGAAGTTGGGGAGGGAGAGGGTGTAGGAAAGAAGGTTAAAATTTTCCTATTTTGGCTTGAGTTTGGTGTTTTCTGAGAGTAGCAGGTGAGAAGTCAGTTAAAGAATGTCAGGTGACATACAAACATCTCCTCTGGCAGGCAAGGACTTGGGGTTCACAGAGCAGTTCAGCATCTAGAAAAACGAGTTAATTTATTTCTAGAAATTAAACTACTGTAGTTACTGGAATTGTCACAATTCTATCAAAATGGGGTTTTACAAAACAACAATCTGTTCTGGCTGACACTTCTTCTGTGAGATGGCCTTAACCCCACAACACACGGCTTTCTGAAACAGTTATCACTTTAGAGCCCGGGCTGATCTCGAAATTGAGCTTCTCCCAGCCTCATAATATCCTTATTTTTTAAGTTCTATAAATCTGTTACTATATTTATATTCTGCTTTTAAAAACCTGAGCTCATTTTATTTGTATAAATAATGTCATCATTTAAGACTAAAGGTCAATTCTTTCCCTAGAAAGACGTAAAACATTTGCAGAAGTTGGCTTTAATAAATTAAATGAATATACAGTTGTAAGAATAATCAAAAAGTCAGGCAGTGGTGGCACACGCCTTTAATTCCAGCACTTGGGAGGCGGAGGCAGGTGGATTTCTGAGTTTGAGGCCAGCCTGGTCTACAGAGTGAGTACCAGGACAGCCAGGGCTATACAGAGAAACCCTGTCTTGAAAGCCCCCCCTCCCAACCTCCCAAAAAAGAATAGTCAAAAAACAAAATTCTGTCATGAAGGATAAGATGTAACTGAAGTGACTGAGGTAACAGCATCTTATCTGGACTCCACTTATGTTTGCTTAGTTCTAGGCCCTCTACCCGACAATAGTCATGTCTGCCTCGGCAACACATTTGATATTTCTATGACTCAGAGCATGGTTCAGATGTATTAACCAAAATAATTAGTGTAAACTAAAGTAACTGAAGAAAGCATAAGTTAAAAATAATTGTCATATCTGCAATAATTACTATGCTTGACCAAGAATGAACACTTCAAGGTTACTGTGACCTCCTCACCTAACTTTGGTGTCATTTGTGGTCTTTGTGATTTTTGCCTTTAGAAACACTGTATCCATGAGCTTCCGTACCAAGAGACCTTGAGGCATGAGACTTGGTCACCAGCTAATAAAGGACTCGTTGTACTTTTAGCAGGCTTCACGCAGGCACGTGCTTGTTGGTACTGTTCTCACATGGACCTTTACAGTAACAAGATTAAAATCAAATCAATGAGCTTTGTCGTAAGGGCCAGCGAGATGACTCAGCACAGTGAAGGGGCGCGCCAATCCCGACTGCCTGAGTTTGATCCTCTGAACCCAAATGGTGGAAGAAGAGAAGCAACTCCAGCATATTATTCTCTGACCTCCAAGTGCAGATGATGGAGTGTGTGCACATTGATCTCACAACCAAACAGGCAAGTGAACAAATGAACCAGACTTTTTAAAAAAATAATCAGTGATCTAGTCAATTGGATAAAATAAGAGATAAGTAATTTTTACTTTGGCAAAACAGAGTGGCTATTTAAAGACAGGGAACTGGGCTAGAAGAAAGAACAGAGTATAGTGGATGGGGACATCACCAAACATCACCAAACAGAAACTGCCAACAAGACCATAAGGAAACCAGGATTTCTTTTAAACTTTCAACTTAATTAATTATTATGGTGTGTGCATATGTGCATGTGTGTGTGTGCCACGACTCACATGTTCACATATAGAGGTCAGAGTACAACTTTCTGGAGTTGGTTTTCTCTTTCTAACATGTGGTTTCCAGGCATCAAACTCAGCTCCTCAGGCTTGCATATTAAGCACCTTCCCTGATGTACCATCATGCTGGCCCAAGCTGGCACTATTTATAAAACTGCAGACCTTTTTTTCCAGAGAGGCATTTTTTTTGGAAAAATATACAACTACTGCCTAAAACTTTCCCTGATTAGAGGTTCTGAGAAACAAAGGGTTCTACAACAATTACCAGAAAGTCAGCTGCAGAATGTATTGTATGCATGCATGGAATTCTCAAATAGCTAACACAAATATTAATTTTAAAAAAGTGATTTACAAGCTGGACATAGCACTTGGGAGACGGAGGCCAGAAGGTCAATAGTTATTGGTCACCCGGAGTTACATTCAAGGCCAGCCTGGGATACATGAGACCTTGTCTAAAAAAAGCCTGAAGAATCCAAGTGAATCATTTATGACTTTTCAACAGTGATAAAACATCATGCCTGAGGCAGGAAGGGTTTGTTTTGGACTTACAGTTCCGAAGGGATGAGTCCAGCACCGTATCAGGAAGAATGGCAGCAGGTACGCATGGCAACTGGAGCAGCAGGTGGGCGTGGCAGCAGCAGATAGGCGTGGCAACTCGAGCAGTGGGAAGAAGAGAGAGCAAACTGGGAATGGTTCAAGGCTCTGAAACTTCAAAGCCCACCCCACTGACATATCTACTCCAACAAAGTCACAACTCCTATAGGTCACAAGGACCTATGCCATAGTTAGCTGGACACCATGTCAAACAGATGGGTGGTACTTATGTTTCAGAAATGTTCCCTTGAGCATGACACCAGCTTCATGATCAGAGAGCTCTCATTGTCTTTCCTTAGAATTGACGTGGTACATTCCAAAATGGCTGAAGACAGGTGGTGACCACTGGATGGGTGACAGGCCCGGTCTCAGCTAAGCGTTGGCACATCCTTTCACAACATCCTTATGAGATCAGATACTATTATTAGTCTCCTGAAGCCTAGGGCAACTATAAGCCCAGTTAGGATGCTGAGTAACTTGCCCCAAGTCACACAGCTAGTAAATGACAGAGCTAAGATTCAGGCTTATGACCAATGACTCAGAAGCCCAAGCTTTTAACCACAACTTTACACTATTGCTTTGGTGGATGCCGGGGTCAAGATAGGAAAGCCTGATTGCTGATATATACACATATATTATATATAATATATATGTGTGTGTTGAAAGCATATATAAATGAGTATTTATATTTCAATTATTCTGTAACCCAAGCTGGACTAGGGTTGGAAAGAGGGTCAGAAGGTCATCTTCTCTCTGCTACATAGCCAGTTTGGGGGTCAACTTGATGTACATGGGGCCCTGTCTCTAAGCAACAGCAGCAGCAGCAGCAGCAGCAACAACAACAACAACACACACACACATTTTTTGGTTGTGAGCCTAGCCTTTGACGGCTGAGCCATCTCTCCAGCCCAGGTTTCACATTTTTAAACATAGAGAAAGAGGAACCCACTGGTGGTGAGAGCCCATGTTATACAGCCATTATAGAAATCAACCTGGAGGTTTCAACACAAAACCATAACTGCCATATGGCGGAGCTGCTCTAATCCAGGCACATCACTCAGAGAATTGTGGATCTTGCCGTAAACACACTTTTATATCCATCTTTGTTACTGCTCTACTTATGACAGAAGGAAATGGAAGCAAGCTACATGTATCTAGATGTCTATCAACTGATGAATGGGTAACGAAAATGTGTGTGTGTGATACTCATCTACAAAGAAAAATGAAATCACAGAGTCTCCAGGAAAATCAATGGACCTAGACTATATAATAAGTGAGGTTGCCCAATCCCAGAAAGGAAAAAAAAAACAAAAACAAAAACAAAAAACAAAAAACAAAAAAACCCCACATGTTCTCTCTCAAATATGGATCCCAGCTTATAATGTGTGTGTGTGTGGTATGTGTGTGGTGTGTATGTGTGTGTGTGTGTGTGTATGTATGTGGTGTGTATGTGTATGTATGTGGTGTGTGTGTATGTATGCGGTATGTGTGGTATATATGTATATGTATGTGTGTATGTATGTGGTGTGTATGTGTATGTATGTGGTGTGTGTGTATGTATGCGGTATGTGTGGTATATATGTATATGTGTGTGTGGTGTGTTGGCTGTCAGAGGACAGTAGTTCTCAACTTTCCTGACCCTTTAATACAGTTCCTTATGTTGTGGTGACCCCAACCATAATATTTTATTGCTACTTCATAACTATGATTTTGTTACTGTTCTGAATCGCAATGTAAATATTTGTGCTTTCTGATGGTCTTAGGTGACCCCTGGGAGGACTCATTTGACTCCCAGGTGAGAACCACTGATACAGATGGTTGTGAGCTACCACATGGGTTCTGGGAATCGAACCCAGGTCTTCAGGAAGAGCAGTCATTTTTCCATCCCCTCAATATAACATAAGTTTTAAAAAGCGAGTATGTCTCTTCAGAAGTTTGGCTTGATTACATATAATCAATCTATTAGGGATTTTAAAAACGAAATTCTGTAATTATAGAGCCAGCAGGAGGCAACTAAATACTTGGAAAAAGCATCTGGTGTAAGAAAAAAAAAAATTAAAGTTGGGATTGCCTGATGGCACTGCAGTGTGTGAGACAGCCGACTACTGCCTTTGAGATGTAATTAGCACCTACTCACGCATTCACACTTTGAATTTGTGAAAATAATTTAGCACACTTAAACAGACAGATTATAAAGCCATATTTACAGACTTGTCTGTGCTAGAATTCTTGGGTTGGGTTTTATTCATGTGTGTGTATCTTGCTTTTATTATGTTATTATAAAAACACATACAAGAATCTCAAGAAATGATGACTACAAGACAAATCGAATCATGGTGAGTTATTAAACTCATTTCTATACACAAATACAAAAATTCTGAAAGTGGAGCATCATCTGATGTGAGACACATCATGGATATTGAAGTCCATATGCACACATCTATACACATAGCCCATGTGTGTACATGTACACACATGTTTCTGCAGACTGGCCAGCTCCAGACAGTCCAAGTGGGAGCCTGCCAGAGCTCTCTTCCTCACAGTTAGATGCAGTTCGGGAAATTTAGAGATGGGGAGAAATGGATTCAAGTATACTTCTACCAAAGGCTCGTCCTGCTATGGTACCCAGTCACTCACTACATAGTGGGAAAACTTCATTAGCCTATTTCCAGATATGGCACTGAGAAACTCAGCTAGCTCTTCGTTCTTCATTCTTCATTCCTCCTCCTCCTCCTCCTCCTCCTCCTCCTCCTCCTCCTCCTCCTCCTTCTCCTCCTCCTCTTCCTTCTCCTCCTCCTCTTCCTCTTCCTCCTCCTCTTCCTCCTCCTCCTTCTTCTTCCTCCTTCTCATCCTCCTCTTATTTGTTTTTACTTAGCTACTTATTTGAGCATAAAACGGTCCAGGAACCAAATTATGTCTTTATACTGATTATTATAAAATGCCACTCATCCTTCAAAAGCCACTAAAGGAGACAGTTCCTGTAACAAAAGAGAGGAGAGTTAAGTTAAAATTTTTGTTGCTTGATCAACATACAACTATACAATCTATATGTCCTGTGACTACTCAGCCATAATTGAAATGTGGCTTGGTCCTTCTTAGCCCTTCAGAAACCCAGAGGCGTATTCTCCTCTATCATCTGCTTTATGCCTTTCTCTGTTTGGCCTCAGTCAGCATGCTGAAGGCAGGTTAGTCCTTTAGAGAAAAAGAGGTCAGGGTACTTCTCTCTATAGTGACCATGTCCTCCAGGTGATCCTCCCACTCAGGGAGCCATGTCCTCTGTCATCAGGGAGCCAAGCCTCCTGCACTTATAGAGACAGCCGAGCTCTCTGCACTTGGGGAGCTGCCACAAGTGTCACACATTCACACGTTCAATTTGTGAAAGTAAGTGGCGCTCTCTTCTAAGAAGACAGACTACAAAAGCACATTCTTAGGGCTGTCACTACTAGACTGCTGGGGTTGCGCTTTCAGTATTGTATTTGTAATTGATTAGTTTTCTTCAAATTCCTGTATTGTAAAAATAATAAGGATGAACTTGTTTCTGTAGGGTACTCTATGACTGTTCTGCTTTTTACTATGTATTTGAAGGTTAAAGAAAACGGGGCTAGCCTGGCAGTGGCACACACACCTTCAACTCCAGCACTTGAGAGGCAGAGTCAGGCAGATCTCTGTGAGTCCAAAGCCAGCCTGGTCTACAGAGTGAGTTCCAGGACAGCCAGGGATATACAGAGAAGCTCTATTT
>NW_022196910.1:38241760-38242927 GCF_008632895.1 Mastomys coucha
AAGAGGAGGAGGAAGAAGAGGAGGAGGACTTGTTGCTGCTATTGCTGCGAGTTGTGCTGACTTCATACTCTGGCCTTCATCCGTAGCACCACAGAAACAAAACAACCCCGTGCATCAAGTTTGGATTTTGATCTTTTGCTGAACTAGTGATAGGTAACAGTACTGGCTGGTGTTGTTGCCCAGCAACTGTGGGGGCGTATAACAAAAACTCTCCATACACTGCCTAGCAATAATGACCAGAAGGCTAGGTATATTAAATATACTTACAATTTACGGTATATCCAATTTACCCCTACCTGGAAATAGCACTACTGTATTTGCTTCAGGGCTGGAGAGATGGCTTCAAAGTAAACAGCACTTAGTGTGTTTAGAGAAGACTAAAAGTTCATTTTCCAGGACCCACAACAGGGGGCTCACAACTGCTTGTAAAAAGAAATCTTAGAGAAAAAAAAAGGAAGTTTCTGAATCATTTTCTATGTTCTTTAAAGAGGCTATCTTGTGTCCTTATTAACATATACTAACCACACATACCAATGAGTTTCATTTTGACATTTTTATACATGTCCATCATGCAATTTGATTGTATCTGACCTATTACCCTTTCTCCCTCCCTCCCATTACACCCACGGATCTCCTTCCTCCCTTTCAACTTTCAAATCCTTTTTCCCCCGTTGCCCGGTGCAAGTGTTGCTCACAGGCACACGGGTGAGGGATGTTTAGTAGTGTGGTCACCTTTCCAGTGGGGACACCATGGAAAAGAATATTTCTATCTTAGCAACCATTAACTTCCTACTGACCTCTGGGGGTTGGGGGGGGGGAGGAGATGGTAACTTGTAAGCTCCTCTTCTTTCATGACCCAGTCATGTGTAGGTCTTTTTTTTTTGTTTTGTTTCATTTTGGTTTTTTTTCGAGACAGTGTTTCTCTGTGTAGCCTTGGCTGTCCTGGAACTCACTCTGTAGACCAGGCTGGCCTTGAACTCAGAAATCCACCTGCCTCTGCCTCCCAAGTGCTGAGATTAAAGGCGTGTGCCACCACTGCCCAGCCATGTGCAGGTCTTATGTCGGTGATCACGGTTACTATGAGTTTAAGAATGCTACAACCAGGTGGTGGTGATTCATGCCTCTGATCCCAGCACTCAGAAGCAGAGGCAGGCAGATCTCTGTGCT
>NW_022196910.1:38242937-38256533 GCF_008632895.1 Mastomys coucha
AAAGAAAGGAAGGAAGGAAGGAAGAGAAAGAAGAGAGAAAGGAAGAAAGGAAGAGAGAGAGAGAAAGGAAGGAAGAAGGAAGGAAGGAAGGAAGGAAGAAAGAAAGAAAGAAAGAAAGAAAGAAAGAAAGAAAGAAAAAGTTCTACAACCACAATAATTGTCTAGAAGACTGTGTTCAACAACTTCACTTGCTACCTTGGCTTTTTCAATACAGAGACTACATTTTTGGTGGTGGTGGTGGGGCTGTTTGTTTATTTTTTGTTGTTGTGAGGTTTTTGTTTGTTTGTTTTTGAGACAGGGTTTCTCTACGTAGCCCTGGTTGTCCTGGCACTAACTATTGTAGACCAGGCTGGCCTCTAACTCAGAGATCCCACCTGCCTCTGTCTTGCAAGTGCTGGGATTAAAGGCATGTGGTGTGGCCGCCTAAGCACAAGAGACTAATTTTTAAATCTTTTTATAGAAACCAAACTAATAAAATGTAAAAATGTAGATGTTTAAAGACTAATGTTTGCCTTATAGAATTGGCACACATGACTGGTGACCTGTGAAAGAGTTTCAGTTTGAGTCAAAGGGTGCTAACAGAATTTCTTCTTGCTCTGGGATGGTCAGTCTTTGATGTAATAAGGCTTTTGGCCAACTGGATGAGGTCCAGACACATTATGAAGAGTAACCTGCTTTACCCAAAGTCCACTCATTTAAATGTTAATCTCTTCTAAAAACACCATCACTGAAACATCCTGAATAATGTTTAACCACAGATCTGGGCAACATGACCTATCCAATTTGGTATACAAAATTAATCATCACAGTTGTCTTTACTTGTTAGTATCACTGAACTGAAAATGATTTTCCATGGCTAGAATGGCCAAGCTCAATCTAGGTTTAAGTGCGATACTAGAAGAAAGGATGTCCAGCCAGTGTATGCTGGCTTTTAAACTAAATTTGAGGCTGGCAAGATGGCTCATGGGGTACAGTGCTTGCTGCCAAGCCTTATAACTTGAATTCGATCTGATATAAGGAAAGGTGAGAACTAAAATCCTGCAGGTTGTCTTCTGACTTCCACAAGTGCACTGTGGGATTCATGCACACATTATTTCTCATTCTCTCACCCCATCTCCCTCTCTGCCCTCTCTTTCCCTCTCTCCCTCCCTCCCTCTCCCCCTCCTTTCCCCTCTCTATACCTCTCTACCTCTCTCTCACACACACATCCTCTCTCTCTCTCTCTCTCTCTCTCTCTTTCACACACACACACATACACACACACACACACACACACACACACACACACACACACACACACACTGGTGGTTTCTGGGTTCAGCCAGGCTTCTGCTGTATGATTGAGGTCAAGCTCTGGTTAGATCCTGCAGCTTCACCCCCTGGCTCCCCAGCTACTCTTGTATGCAATCTTGGACATGAGTTATTTGGCTTTGATGTAACTCTGCAGTTCCTCACCCTGTACAAAGAGGACAATAATAGCTACTTGTGGTACGTTTTGCTTTGTTAAGCAGCACTCTCTGCTCTTCCCCTTGTGGGCCCTCAGTGGGCTGGCCTTTTTCAGTGTTCCTGCAACCTCATGAAGCTGTGTGACTTAGCTTATGGGTGAAATGTTGCGGAATTGACATGTATCAGCCACGGGTGGTGTCTATCCCAGTGAGCCCAGCAACTAGGAGCTCAGAGGCAGGAGGATCAGGAGTTCATGATGGTTCTTCTCAGCTTCATGGGTGTTCTAGGTCATGTACTACATGAGATGCTACTCCAAAAATTCAAAACAAACAAACAAAGACACACATCTCCCCGCCCCAAAAGCCAAATCCAAACAAACAATTAACATGTGTCATTTTCCAGGCAAGATATAAAAGACCAATATGAGTTCCCAGAGTCTTCCCATCTTTTCCAACCTTAGCAAATGATTCATGTAAAGATAGTGGCACTAGATGAGCATGCACCGTAGCTCATCCTTTGAATCCCAGCATATGGACGGCAAATGTGGGTAGATCTCTGTGGCTTACAAGCCAGCCTGGTTTACATATAGATCTCTAGGAAAACTTGTAATGCCATCTACTTGGAAGGCTGAGGCAAGATCTATTTGAGAGGCGGAGGTAAGAGGATTGCCACACTCAAGGCCAGCCTGGGCAACTTAGCAAGATCCTGTTTCAAAATAAAACTTAAAAAAAACAAAAAACAAAAAACAAGGGAGGTCTTGGGATATTAGTTAAGTAGTAGAGTGTCTACTTATCATGAAGAAGGCCTTGGGTTTAATTCTCCATACAGGAAACATGTTTTCAGGGGGGCTCAGGAGGCCAGGGAGATGGTCCACTGGATAATTCTATTTCAAAAATTGAGAATCAGACACACCAGATGGCTTAGCAGGTGAAGTACTTGCTCCACAGGCCTGACAACCTAAGTTAAATTCCCAGAACCCAATAAAGGTGGAAAGAGAGAAGCAAGTCTACAACGTTGACCTCTGACCTCTACTCAAGCACTATGGCACATGTGTGTTAGCATGTGTATATCACATGAGTGTGTACACACACACATACACAGAGCAACAGCAGTAATAACTGTTGTCATGTGTCTTAACTGTAATCTAAGTTCAAATAGGAAGGTACAGAGAAAGGGGTAAGGAGATGGAAGAGGAGGAGGAAGAAGAAGAGGAAGAAGAGGAGGGAGAGGAGGAGGAGGAGGAGGGAGAGGAAGAGGAAAAAAAGAAAAACAAAAGAAAGAAAGAACAAATAGGGAGATTCTCATCAGCTCCAACAGATGTCACATAAATTTGTGCAGGGTCAGCTTGTTTCACAGTTGGTGTCAAGAGCAGAAAGAATGAATTCGGTCCGAGGTTACTTTAGTGATCCTGCCTGTCTCCATCTTGGGCTTAAAGCCATCTCATAATAAAGACAAACTAGGTTCGTTCCTGTTTATGATAAAATCTCTGTTTCTGAACAATTGGGTTATGCCCAACTTGTAACCTTAACTACAAATGTTTTTGTGCTGCCTGTTCCAGAAAATGGCAACCGTGCCTTTGCTTCAGGAGGTTGTTATAACCACCTATGGTTACCACCAGCGTGTTATAGTCTGTTTCAGTAACCCTGTCTATTTACCTGCCAAATCCCCCTGTGACCCTCCTTCAGCTGAGCTCTGATTCCTCAGACCTCGCCTTGCCACAGATAACCACGCCTCTCTACCCCCCCCCCCTGCTAATTGCCACGCCTCTCTCCAAGTTCCAGTTACACCAGAAGTCCCACCTCCAGAGACTGAAGGAGAAGTTGCTGATTGGGCCAAGTTGCTGACGAACTTGGGGGAGGGGTTTTGCCTTACCTATTCTACCTGGTTTTGCTTGTAACAACATGTATTGAGTGAAAGATGGCTGATTGAAACACATCTGTGTTTGGCTAATTTTTACGAATCCTTCCCGCGGTTCCGGTACCCCGAAATGGTTTTCCAGGACCTTGACCCCATTCCAGAAAACCCATTCGTACTTGTGGCTGCTGGACGGCTACATCCCCCCAATTGGAAACACCCTACCCCTGAGCTATAAAAAAACCTCCTTTTCCCCACACCCAATAGGGACGATAAGGTCTAACCTCTTAAACTCTGCCTTAGGGGGAGGCAGCTCATGTACAAGAATTAAAAAGCTTGCTTTAATTGTTTTAATTAATTTGGCCATGATGATTTGGGTTGGTGGCTTTTCTCACATCTTGAATTCTTACATCTTTGGGATTAACATTAGAAGCCAAGACTAGGCCCAGATATTTTATTATGTGTAATGAAAACCACAATTTATTATAGATAGGAAAATTTGAAAGAGACAGCAAGAAAGGAGTTGTGTCTTATCTTCTCCCCTAATTATTCATTGAAAATCTCCGATGTGAGGAGCCAGGTAAGGGAGCTGTGAGGGAGAGCAGATGGCTTGTGTTAATACCAATGGATGAATCATTGCTCTCATGAAATAAATGTTTAGCTCTCCCATCCATATATTGAAAACCTCACAACTCCCAAAATTGTGATTGGTTTTAGGAAGTATGCCTTTGGGAGGTGACTGGGTGATGTAGCCAGAGCCCTCATGAATGACAGTGGCACACTCATAAAAGAGGCCCAAGAGGCACCTTCAACTCCACATGGGAAGACAGATGTTTATGAGGAACTGGGTCCTGTGAGATGTGCCTTGACCTTGGACCTTCCAGCCTTCAGAGATATCAGAAATAAATTTCTGCCACTAAACCTATTCAACCACCCAACCCAAATGGATGATTTTTTTTTTTTTACAGCAGCCCCAACATACTGAGATAACTATAATATTTTTGAAGTTTTTTTAATGCTCTGGTTATGTTTTTTATTGTATATAAGATAGATATTTTATGACATACAGAAATTAAGAATTTATCTTGTTTTTATCTTGTATATTTACTTATTTTATGTATATGGGTATTTTGCTTACATGACTATACCACATGCATGCAGTACCCACAGAGGTCAGAAGAGTTCTGCAACTGAAATTACAAATGGTTGTGAGCCAACACATGCGTGCTGGGACTCAAACCTAGGTTCTCTGCAAAAGCACTCGTAACTGCTGAGCCATTTCTCCAATTCCTACTTCAGAATTTAAATACTACGGGGTACATAAGTGAAATGTTTGCCTAGTGAAGCACACACAGATGATTATCTAAATGTTATGAAAAATGTAAATATCTAGAAATATTACATGCTACCATTTTCTAGCGACAATCTTTCCCAACTCTTCTGCCCTAATTTTTACTCAAAAGACATTGATCTCCAATAATCATTAACAAATACTGAGTACATATTATGTACAAAATACTGTTCCAAAAAAAAAAATGGGATATAGTGTGGGGAGCCGTGAATCTTGAGAGGCATTCGCCATGGCAAGATGGCGCCTACTTCCACTATTAACTCCTAGTGGACAACTGTTTGCGCATGTGCATGGAGTGAAAAGGACGCCATGTCACGGCCCATCCCGGGGCGTTAAGTAGGGTAATGAGCGAACAGCCAATCATGAGCAGGCACGCCACACTGTGGGCAGATACGCTGCACTGTGGTGTATATAAGCAGTGCGGATTTTGGGCTCGACCCCTTTTTTTCCCTATGGATGGAGACAAATAAACAGTTGCTGCAGAAGGAACCTAGTGTCCGCGTGTCTTCTTCCCGGCGAGAAGACTGCGCGGGCTACAATATAGAAATTTTAAAATCCAGGCCGGACAATGTGGTAGAAGAGAAGACAAAGATTTCCAATACTACATTTCAATATGATGTGTTAAGCGTTATGGTTTTGTTTTCTTTTCCCATCTATTTGGTGTTCTAAACGCTTCTTACATCTTAGGATAATGTGTTTGGATTATACGTGCATTGGGATAACATATGGAATGTTTATAAGGTCAAACAAAAACTTCAGCAATGAGGCCTGGGGATAAATTCAGTGGTAGGTATTCACCTATTACTCATAAAGTCCTAGGTTCAATTCCCAGTACCAAACAAAGAGGAAAAGAGGAGAGGAAGAGAGCCAGGGAGGAAGGAAGAAATAAAAACTCTGTGTTGGCCAGATCTTTATTCTTCTAACATTGTGCCTCAACTCTTCATCTTCCCTTCCTCTCCTCCTCTTCCCTCTTGGTTCCCCCTCCTCCCTTCCCTCCCTTTCTCTTTGACAGATCTCTTTTTGTCTTTGATATGGAAGACATTGACTCATAGATCAGTTTATGTGGGGTAGACATTTTAACAATATTAACTCTTTTAATCCATCAAATTCATGCCCATTTGCTAGTGCCTTGTTTCATTTGTTTGTTCATTCCTTCATTCATTCTCTTATTCTTCCTTCCCCTCACCCTCCATTTCATTCACTCACTCACTCACTCACTCACTCACTCACTCTAACTTTGTACACTATGTGAAGATCAGAGACAAACGTGGTAGAGTTGGAGTTAGTTCCTGTTTTACACAGGTTCCAGGGCAGAGGTTGATATTGTCAGCTTCCACAGCAAATCACCTTTATCCACTGAGCCATCTAGCCATCCAACTTACTCCTTCTTTTCCTCCTCCTCCTCCTCCTCTTCCTCCTCCTCCTCCTCCTCTTTCTCCTCCTCCTCCTCCTTCTCTTCCTCCTCCTCCTCCTCCTCCTCCTCCTCCTCCTCCTCCTCTTCGTCCTCCTCTTATTCCTCTTACTCCTCTTCTTACTTCTCTTTTGCTGTATGATCTAGGATGATCCTCACTTTACTTGTTGACCTAGTTCACTGTAGACTTTCATAAGTAACCTCTAGCATACGGAGGTCATTTCCTCCTATTGCTCCAAGATCAGTGGATTTTTATCTTGATGGAGTTTGTCAGGCAGGGTTTAGCCACTCATTGGAACACTTGTGAGGTTTAGGTCCCCTGGTCTGCTAATGTGGGTTACCTCAGGGTCTGATTTTCACATGCTGAGATTCTTACGTAAATCCAACACTTGCTTATAATAAGCATGATCCTTTTCATGCGCTGTTGGAAGTCAGTTTATAGGATTTTGTTGAGGACTTTTATCTGTCTTCCTCCACCCCTTGAGTCTTTGTCTTACACTACACAGTAGGTTTTTTAAATCAGCATACAGTTATACATAATAATTGATTTCATCATGACATTTCATACACACTTTGATTATAGTTACCACAAACACTCTCTCTTGGCTCCCTCCCGCCCACTGATCCCTCCCCTCTTTCCCAGCCAGCCCCTTTCTGCTTCCGTGTCTTTTTATTTTATGGCGAGTGAATGAGTTTAGTTAAGAGTACCTACATGAGCACAGCAACTTAACAGTGGCCACACCACTGAAGAAAAAACATCTCTCCCTCTCCCTGCAATAGTTAACTGTCTATGAATCCTCAAGGAGGGGTGGGGCCTCATAAGGCCCGCCCCTTTCCAGGGCAGACAGATAATAGGCCCAATCTTGTGTCAGTCTTATGCAGGTAATTGCAGCTGCTGAGAATGCCAGGGGGCAACAGCCACAGTATTCCACCTCTGGCTCTGAATTCTCTCCACACCACTTTCTTCAGTGTTTCCTAAGCCTTGGAGGGGTAATACACATGTCCTGTTTATGGCTGAGCACTGAGTAGCCACTTGTTAGCTCTGACTACTTACTTTCTCTTTGGTAACTGCTGCCCACTACAAAAGAAGCTTCTTTGACCAAAGCTGAGAGCAGCAATGATCTCTGGAGTATGTATGTGTGTGTGTGTATATACATATATACACACATACATATATGTATATATATTCATGTGCATGTGCATATATGTATGTATGTATACATTTATATGTATATACATATACAAACACATATATATGGCAATCTGGTAAGCATATTATATCCATTTATCAAAACAATAGCAGTGCCTTCACTTGCATTTCTCTATCAAGAAAGGGCCTATGATCTCTCTAGTCCTGGGGGCTTTTGACCAGGGTTACAGTAGCAGTCATCAATTCCCTTCTTCAGAGCAGGCCTCCCTCTAGATTTCAGAAAACCATGCCACTATTGTGACAGGGGGCACGTTTTTCTTTGGTTGGTCAGTAGTGTACCACAGAGTCCATGGCTGAGTGAGACAGTGATGACAATTCTCCCCAGCACCTCGAGTAGTGCATTCATTCTATGCACTATAAAAGTTAATCAGCAGGGAGGAAACTTCTAGCTCAGTTCTAGCTTGGTTTGATTTCTTTTGTTTGTTTGTTTGTTTTGTTTTTTGTTTTTTGTCATGTCTTATCATCAAAAACATTGATTTTTACTTTTGAGAGAGACGTCTAGGTGAGGTGACATAATGAGGAAGGTGAAGGAGCAGGATTAGAACTAAGATACGTTTAACATCTGTTTGGGATTTCAACTCCTTTACAATAGAGCAAGCCAGTCAATCAATCATGTATTATTTAAATGTGGTGGCACATGGCTAGAGCCACAGAACTCATCTGGAAGGCTGAGACAAGAATATGGAAAGTATGAACTGCCAGGATGAGCTATATAGTGAACACTGGCTCAAAAATTATATTAATGAACTTCATGACAGTGATTGAAAAAAATTTTAAAAGATTTTCTTTGCATCCAACAATCCTAACAACTGTAGAGTTAGCACTTTATCACTGAACCCAAGAGGGACTTCTGTGCATAAAATCAAAGTGCACAGTTCTTGTCAAATATTAGCACTGGAAAAATAAAACATTAACTGAATATGTTTTCCCTTCAAACAACAGTAACTGTCCAAAGAGAAGTCTAAACTTCCACTTGATGCTATTTTGCTACTTTTCATCAATTTGACAGCTATGCATTTGGAATCTGTTCAGATTCTATTTCCAGCCAAAACCATGTGAACAAAAAGGGTCTCTACATCTGCCTTTACCTCTCTAGCGTACTCTGAGTTTGTAGATTGCCTTGTATAGCCTAAAACACATGAGTACGTTCAATTGCCATAGTTCTTTTGCAGTGTTTGCATTCTTTTTAAAATTAGATATGAGAATGAGGTGATGGTTTTTATAGTTTTATATTTGGTTAAGGATAAAAAACTAACATGCATTGTTATAGTTTATTTCCATGGAACTAACCTCCATGTACAGGAAAAAAAATTGACAAACATTGACATACCCCCTCCCAGTAAGGGTTCAAGAAACAATAACAGCAACAATAACAAAACACACAGACACACAGACACACACAGACACACAGACACACACAGACACACACACACACACATACACACACACACACACACACACACACACACACACAGGCTGGAGATGAACCTTAGTTGCTATCATGCATGAGACCCTGAGGTCTATCCATAGTACTGCTTAGATCAGATGTGGTAGCACATGCTTTTAAAACCAGCAGTTGGGAAATAGAGGCAGGAGGATCAGGAGTTCAAGATCATCTTAAGCCACTTTGAAAGTTTGAGGCTACCCTGGGCTACAGGAGACCCTGTCCTAACAAAGAGGCAACCATATATCACCACCAAACTGAAGGCTCAGTGAGTTCTTGAAATCATCCAATTCCTAACAGTATTAAAATGTTCCTGGTTATTCCAGTGTCTTTCTCCTCCCTCCCCTTTGTTGCTGTGGGTTTTAAGCCGGTGTCTCAAGTACCTCGCCTCTTAAAATCACTGAGTAACAGAGGCTGACCTTGAACTCTTCATCATCCTGCCTCCACTGTTTGAGTTCTGGAATTACAAGTCACTGTGTAGCTCACGATGGTCTCAAACTCCAGGTGATCCTCCTGCCTCAGTCTTCTAAGTGCTAGGACTACTGGTATGAGCCATTCATGACTGAAAAGCAGCTTGGCTGGATGAGAATCTAATAAAACTCCATACATTGCATTTAGTTGCCATGTCTGATGAATCGATTTTAATCAACAGCAATATACATTTTCCCTGCCTCAAGTGCTGGGATTACAGGTGTGCAGCACTCCCCTGGTTAAGGGATACTGGGGATCAAACACTTGCATAGTATACAAGTACGTTACCAACGGAGATGTTTCCAGCCCTATAGGACTTTCTGTCTTTTCTTTTTTTCCAGATAGGGTCTCATTATGCAGCAAAAGCTGGCCTGGAATTTGCTATTGTAGACCAGATTATCATCTGCCGCTTCATGAGTGTGAGGTTATCCTGGGATACATGAGACCCTGTCTGAAGAAACAAACCTGCAACTATGTATCCCCACCACACTGAAGTAATCTTTCCGGCTTTATCTCCCTAGTGTTCGTGGTTCAGATTTATGTGCATCTGTCTAACCTGTAATTAATAAAGGTCATTTTGCTCTAGAATTTTTCCCTGTCCTTTAAATTTAGATATTTTCTTTTTTTTTCTTTTTTAAAAACTTTTATTGCATTATGAGAAAAGTTACATGATTTCAATTTATCTGAATTTGTTAACATTTAAAAACATTTTAATTAAATAGAATTAAATCACATTCTTGTTTCGCTTTTGTACCACCGCTCCTCTCATAGACCCCCCCTTCAATACCTACAATATCTTTTTTGTCATATTCCTTAAAATTTATAAAATATTATAACAATAAAAATAAGTATTATAAAAGTTGTTTGATATAAAACAACAATCAATTTAACAGTCTTATGTAGATGTTCATCTACAGCAATAGCAAAGAGGGAAGGCGATTGATCAGCAGAGCCCAGAGCAGAAGGATGAACCATGAAAGCACACAGTCAAGGGCCTTTATTGGAAAGCAAAGTTCTCTTTCTCAGGCCAATGAGAGGCTACAGTGGGTCAAGGCACCTGATCGATCCCTGGTCCCCGCATGTTGGAAGGAGAGACCTACTCCCCGGAGTTGTCCCTGGATCTCCACACATGTGCAGTATCATCTGCCCTCCCACCCCAATAAACAAAATCTAATAAAAGCTGTCTTTCTCTACCTTGCTACTCCTGGGGGATGGGTTAGAAGACCTGGTGGAAGGCATTTGGGTAGGGCTTATCACTAGAAAACATGGACAGATGGCTGCTCCCTGGTAATTTTGCAAGCATGTATGGCACCTTCATTCTCTGACAACAGCAAACATGAAATGAGCTTTGAAGCTCTTGTAGCTTACAAAGTCCAGGCCCCTTGCTAACCTTGCTTTTATATCAGAACAAAGGTAATTGTAAATGACTAGGATAAGACTAGCATTTGTAAAAATTAGAGCTTATTAAGTTGAAAGAATTATATTTGAAATGGCTTATAAAATTGAGACTACTCAGGAAGCTACTATGTCTGTAGTATAAATACAGAGTAGACAAAACTGACTGAGATAGTATATTTAGTCACAGACTAGAATATAAGTACTATGAACATTTTAATTTATATTAAGAATAGAGAGGCTAGGAACATAGTTCAATCAGTAAGATGCTTGCTTCATATACACAATGCCTTGAGCATGATTGTCAACCCCGAATCAACTAACGGTATTTGGTAATACATGTCAATAGTCTTAGCTCTCTGAAAAAAAAATGTAGGCATGAGGATCAGAAGTTAGAGGTCATCCTTGCCTGTAAATTGAATAAGAGGCCTTTCTGGGCTACCTGAGATGCCTACCTCAAAAGATCAAGACCAAACTGAGTCAAACACAAAGGGAAAAATAAAAGTCACTTGGATATTCTGCAGAGAAATTACAGATCTGGTCTTATCAATAATGTATTTAGAAGTAGGCAAAGTTTGGAAAACTCTATGTGAAATACAGAAAATAATAGGGCTTTGATTGAAGAAGAAGGAGGAAAAGGAGGAGGAAAAGAAAGAAGAGGAGGAAGAGGAGGATGAGGAGGAGGAAGAGAAGGAAGAGGAGGAGGAAGAGGAGGGGGGAGTGGACTTAGAGAGATAATTTAGCAGTTATTAACAGTGGCTGCTCTTCCAGAGGGCCTGAGTTTGAATCCCAGAATCTATACGATAGCACACAATCATCTATAACTCTAGTTCCAGATAATCCAATCCTCCAAAGGTACTGCACATATGTGATGCACAGACATACTTACAAGCAGAACATCTGTTCACATAAAATAGAAATAAAATCTAAAAAAACTTCAGGGTGTCTGGTGTGGTGGTGAATATTTTTGATCTTAGCACTTGGGAGGCAGAGACTGGGGGATGGATCTCTGTGGATTTGAGGCCAGACTAGTCTACAAAGTGAGTTGCAGACATTCAGGGTCTCATAGTGAGGTCCTCAAAAAAAAAATGCAAAGTATAATTTCTCTGTGCTAGAGTTAATCACAGCTTTGGAAACATAGGAGCTATGATATTTGTGTGTTTGTGTTTGAGATATTCCAATATATAATCATATTTGTGATAAATTGCTTTTTTATATGCCACCCGAGAACTCAAAGAAAACACATTTGTGACAGGGAATAACTATGTCGTCTACGTAATAACTGGAGGAACATGGATTCTTATTTGCTTTGTTCATTTGAGATGGAATCTGACTTTGCAGCCTTGACTGACCTGGCACTTGTTCTGTGGACTAGGTTGACCTTGAACTTTAGGCGACCCTCCTGAATATGCATCCAAAAAGCTGGGGTGAGAGACAGGAACAACCACCCTAGGCTTCATATTCATTTTAGAATTTGAGTTTAGGATATTTTATGAGTTGAATTAAAAATCTGGAGTCAATCCTTGCATCTAGAGCCTCTATTTCTAGCTATTTTTAGGTAAGCTGTTAAAACTCATAGCACCTAATTTTGAATAGGCAATGTGGGTGGAAAGAGTAGGCAGGGCTTTTCAATAGGACTTAATTGTTCTGAAACTGTGAATGCATAATTATGTAATTTGTTATGATGAATTTTCATTTTTAGACTTCTATGGTAGGCATCATTAATGCTTAGGTGGAAATCATGTAATTCTGACTTGTATAGCCTTATATCATCAGCTCCTAAATATATACTAATTACTGACTGTATAATAAATTGTCTCCACATTTAAAGTAAGAATGTCATTATGAAGAAGAACACTTAAAATGTTGGAGTAGCACAGCTATTTCAGAAGAGAACACCTAGAGAATATTAATATAATGTTGCCCCACATGGATGAGAAAGAAACCGAGTGGTTGTGCATAGCATTTTCACTTTCTAAGGCATATGCCAGATAGAAAGAAATGCAGAGAGCACAAATGCAAACTACTTGGATGAGGTCGGATTGACAATAGATAGGAAACAGAATCTGGTTAGATATATTTCTGATCTCAAGCATTCCTTTAATGTTACTTTATTCTTTTGAAATTGTTGTTAAACTAATTTTTAAAAATATTATGATTTTATATCGTGAATGCTTTTTTAGAGTTTTACAGATATTGGGGTGGGAATTAGATTTATTGATATATTGCTTGTTTAGTGAGTATGAAGTCTTGGGTTCGATCGATCCTCAGCATCATATAATGTCCTGTAATAGCAGCTCTCTCTGGAGAATAGAGGATCGGAAATTCAAGGTCTCTCTTAACTGCATGGTGAGTTTAAGGCCAGCCTGAATACCTAAGACTGACTGACTGTCTCCCTGCCTGCTTATCTGTCTGTCTGTCTATCTATCCTATCTATCTATCTATCTATCTATCTATCTATCTATCTATCTATCTATCTATCTATCTACCTACCTACCTACCTACCTACCTCTGTAGACATAATGTTATTAAGCATTGTGTAACGATTATCCTTGTATTATTCAAATGCTGAATTCTGTGCCCCAAATCTGTTTGTAAAACATTGCTCCCCAATTATTCTCTGATTGGTCAATAAAGAAGCTGATCAGCCAACAACTGAGCAGGGGAGAGAATAGGGCTAGACTTCCTCCCAGCCAGGGGAGGGTAGGAAGCAGAGAGAGGAAGTGGGGATTTGTCATGGGGAGAGAGTCCAGGAGACACTCAAGAAAACACCTGGAGCCTAGAGAGCCAGATCAGTACTAAAATGCAAGAATCATTGGAATCTTGACTGGGGGGGGGGGCGGGTAGCCAGATTAGAGAATTAAAATAGAGTAATACTGCTCAGTTGTTGTGCCCTTAAAGCTTGTTAAGTAAATATAATAATCCACTCTCAATTATTTGGGAGCTAGCTGGGCTAATAGGAAAACTGCAACAAACATTTATAAACAGCTACAAACATATCTATATATATATAT
>NW_022196910.1:38256543-38256665 GCF_008632895.1 Mastomys coucha
ATATATATATATATCTAAATCTATAAAGCTAGACATGGGGTATGGTAGCACACACACAGGTAGGTGGATCTCTATGAGTTCAAAGACTAAGTAAAGAGTTCCAGGCCAGCCAAGGTCACACA
>NW_022196910.1:38256675-38262369 GCF_008632895.1 Mastomys coucha
GAGATTTATTTTTATTTATATGAATGAATGTTCTGCCTGCATGTAAATATGGGTTCCATGCATGTCTGGAATCCTCTGCGGCCAGAAAAGGGTGCTAAATCTCCTGGGACTGGAGTTAAAGACAGCTGTGAACCATGAGTTCCATACTAAGAATGAAAAGTGAGTCCTTGGAAGGACAGCTAGTGCTCTTAACCACTGCGCATTTCTCCAAGCCCAACTTTTTAAAATATTTGCCACTTAGAATGTTCTTTATTCTCAATTCTCAGGCCTGTCATTCTTTCATTTGGATTTTTTTCTAACTCAAAAAATGAATTTCTTCAGGTCTTCCTTTAATGCCCACATTTGCAACTTAGCTGCAAATTCTGCCTTTGCTGTTTTAAAAATATATATTTTTTAATTTTTGCAATATTAGGCTTTTTGTCTTCTCTTGTTTTCAGTGGAAGCTAGGGCTTAGCTACTCTATTTTTAGTCAAGTGCCTTACTACTGAACCACATCTTCAGCTCTTTATTATCATCATTTTCTCCTTCTTCTCCTTCTCCTCCTCCTCCTCCTCTTCCTCCTCCTCCTTCTTCTTCCTCCTCCTCCTCCTTCATCTTCTTCTTCTTCCTCTTCCTCCTCTTCCTCTTCCTCTTCTTCTTCCTCCTCCTCCCCCTCCTCCTCCTCTTCTTCCTCCTCGTCTTCCTTCTTCTTATTTTGAAACAGGTTTTAACTAAGTTGCCCAGACGACTTTGAACTCACTGTGTAGCCCCTGAGGGCCTTAACTTTATAATCCTCCTGCCTCCATCTCTCAAATCACTGGGATTATAGACCTCTGCCATCACACCCAGCTAGCCTCATTCTTGAAAGAGCTTTTCAATGTGAGCCTTAGAATTGCAGATGACAGGTTTTTGTTTAGTGAGGGGTGTCACTATAATCACAAGCTGACCCCAAACTCACTATGTAGCCCAGGCTGGCCTCCACCTTGCAAATCCTCCTGCCTCTGCGCCTCTGTCACTGAATCCTGGGATGGCAGCCATGCTTCACAACACCCATCCACTCATTTTCTTTTGAACAATTGAACATATCCCACGGTCTTCGGGTTTCTGATGCTGCTGATGAAATGGATTCTTTTCTTTGCCACCTTAAAGGCTTTCCCTTTGGTTTTGGAATTCTGCAGCTTCACTGTGGTGGATCCAAGTGCAGATTTATTGTTCTTCAAACTGCTTAGGATTTAGAGAGCTTCCTAAGTCTGTGGGTTGGAGTCTATCATCACTTCTGAAAAGTTCTCAACCATTATCTTGTCAGAAATTGCTTCTGCTTATTGTCTTCTTGCTTTTCTTCCAGAGCCATAATTAGGTTTATTTTAAATCTTACAATGTCTTCAATTGTCACTTAGATTCTCTGTCACACATATTTCATAGTTACAAAGAAGTCTTTTTTAATTTAAAATGAAAAAACCTTTTCTTCACGCACGTGTATGATGTGTGTGTGTTTGAGTGTGTGCGTGTATGTGTGTGTTTGTGTGTGAGTGTGTGTTTGTGTGTGTGAGTGTGTATTTGAGTGTGTGCGTTTGAGTGTGTGCATGTTTGTGTGTTTGAGTGTGTGTGTGTTTGAGTGTGTGTGAGTATGTTTGAGTGTGTGCATGTTTGAGTGTGTGTTTGTGCATGTTTGTGTGTTTGAGTGTGAGTGTGTATGTGTGTGTGTATTTGTGTGTGTGAGTGTGTATTTGAGTGTGTGCATTTTTGTGTGTTTGAGTGTGTGTGTTTGAGTATGTGTGAGTATGTTTGAATGTGTGCATGTTTGAGTGTGTGTTTGTATGTGTGAGTGTGTATGTGTGTGTATGTATTTGTGTGTGTGAGTGTATGCTTGAGTGTGTGTTTGAGTGTGTGTGTGTTTGAGTGTGTGCATGTTTTTGTGTTTGAGTGTGTGTTTGTGTGTTTGAGTGTATGCGTGTTTGAGTGTGTGAGTGTGCGTGTCTGTGTATGTGTGTGTGTTTGAGTGTGTGTGTGTTTGGGTGGTGGTGGCGCACGCCTTTAATCCTAGCACTTGGGAGGCAGAGGCAGGCAGATTTCTGAGTTCGAGGCCAGCCTGGTCTACAGAGTGAATTCCAGGACAGCCAGGGCTACACAGAGAAACCCTGTCTTGAAAAACAAAAACAAACAAACAAACAAAAACAAAAACCAAAAAACAAAGAGTGTGTGTGTGTGTGTGTGTGTGTGTGTGTGTGTGTGTGTGTAGATGTGAGCTATGATTGCAAGTGCTCTCAGAAGCCAGAGGTGATGGATCCCCTGGAGCTGAAGTCACAGATAATTGATATTCACCCAATGTGAGTGGTGGGAACTGAATTCAGGTCCTTTGCAAGAATAATCCACACTCTGAAATTTTTATCTTCTGTCCTCCAGCTTGTATTTCAGCTGTGTCAAATAGATTATTATATCTCTCCACTGATTTTTAAAGCATTATTATTTATGTCTTACTCCCTTAAGTTCTATTTAGCAGACTGTGAAGATAGCTCAGTTGATGAAGTGTTAAGTCCTCACTAAGCATGAGGAATTGAATTCAATCTCCAGGACCCACATAAAAATAGTGCTCAATTATAAGCCAAATGCTGGAGAGTCAGAGACAAACTGATCCCTGGCACTCAATGGCCAGACAATTTAGACAAATTCTTGAACCTCAGGCCATTGAGAGATAATTTCTCAAAACACACATATGTGCATACACAGTATATACACACATATAGGAAGAAATCGTCTTTCCTAAATATCATCACTCATTACAGTTTATTGTTTTCTTCACATAATGCTTTTTTTTTTTTTTTTTTTTTTTTTTTTTTTTTTTTTTTTTTTTTTTTTTTTTTTTTTTTTTTTTTTTTATCAGGGTCTCACTGTTTAGCTCTGGCTAGCCTGGAACTTACTACGTAGAGAAGGCTGGTTTCAAAATCAGAGATCTTCCTTTCTCTGTGTCCTGAGTGCTGTACCACCATGCCTAGCCTTCACACTTGTCTCTCATTCATAAGTTAGTACTGCTATTTTATAGTTTGTCCTCCATAAATCCAATAACTTAGGTCTTTCTTAATATTGTTGTCTTATATTAGAATGATTTCTCACTAATGGCATTTCTTTTAGTTAGCGTTTCTAGTGCTCCAATGAACATCTTGACCAAAGCAACTTGAGGAGGAGTTTATTCGGCTTACACATCTATATCACAGGTCCTTATCAAAGGAAATCAGGGCAGGAACTCAAACAGGGCAGGAACCTGGGGGCAGGAGCTAATGCAGAAGCCATGGAGGGATGCTGCTTATTAGCTTGCTCATCATGATTTGCTCAGCCTGCTTTCTTTTTTCGTTTTTTTCTTTATTGGTTATTTTATTTATTTACATTTCAAATGTTTCCCCCCTTCTTGGTTTCCCCTCTGCAAACCTGCTATGCCTTCCCCATTCCCCCTGCTTCTATGAGGGGGCTCACCCACCCACTTCTGCCTCATGGCCCTAGCATTCCCCCACACTAGAGAATTGAACCTCCATAGGACCAAGGACCTCCCCTCCCATTGATGCCAGATAAGGCCATCATCTGCTACATATGCAGCTGGTGCCATGGGTCCCTCTTTTTGTACTCTTTGGTTGGAGTCCTCATGCTCAGTCCGGTGCTTGGCTGTGAGCATCCACATCTGTATTGGTCAGTTAGCCTGCTTTCTGATAGAACGGAGAACCACCAGCACAGGGGTGGCCCCACCCACAATGTCCTGGGCCCTCCTCCATCAATTTTTATTTAAGAAAATGCCTTCCAGGACCACCGATAGCCTGGTCTTACTTAGGAGTTTTCTCCTCAGTAGAGTCTCCCTCCTCTGTAGTAACTCTAGTTTCTGTCAAGTTGACATTAAGCAAGCTAGCACAGCTTCCTACTTTATTTTATACTTACTACTTTTAAAATGTAAGCAGGTAATTTTTTTCTCGATATTCTTTTAAGACTTCAGATAAGGATAGATTCCTTCAGAGAGGACTGCTGTTTGCGTTCCAGAAGCCTGAGAACGCCATCAGTCAAAATCAATAATTATTAGCTTAAGCTTCTGTGGGATTATCCCTGAAGTTGGGTGAAAACTGGACTGTGGCTCTAAATTCTATGACTCTGCCTCCCTGCTGTCTGCTAGGTGCGAAGGTTTAAGGTTATTTACTGATTTTCTTATTTGTAGACTCCAGAGGAGAGGAGCATTGGCAAAGACAGGCTTATTTTTAATATATCTTCACAACAACTAATCCCTGTGACTGCAGCTCTGCTGTTTATCTCCCATAAGGCCATGTGGAAAACAAAGCTCATTTTTAGGTCGGATTGAAGTACAGGGAAAATTAAGGGGTCATAGAAAGGGAAAGAACTGCTTACCCAGCAATCTGTTTGAGTATCTCGCCAAGAATTTCCCAACTGCTTGCAAAGGGCTATAATCGCTTTTCTGAGAAAAATCTCACAAAGATTCTGAACCATGCTCATAAGCAAAAACTGTCACTTCCAAATGACCCATGAATGGACGGTGAGTATTTCTTTGAACTTTTCTTGACCCGTGTTTTTATTTTATAGCTTAGGAAGCTGTATACTAACCCTCAGAGCCCTTCTTAAAATCTTCTTTACTGAAAAAGCTGTTTAGATAAAACAAGTGAACCAAAATATTCAATCTTTTCAATCTTTTGAACAATGTAAATTGAAGGTCACCTAAATCACATATCGGGTTTGTTTTGTTTCCTAAGACAGAGTTGCACTATATATTTCAAGCTATCCTAGGATGCACTATGAAGCAGAGGCTGGCCATGAACTTTAAATCCTCCTGCCTCAGTCTTTCAAGTGTTGTGACTATAGGGAGAAATCACCATGCCTGGCTTTATAGCTACTGTTGTCGCCTGCTGGAGAAGCACCCCCACACACACACACCATGGTCACACAAGCCTATCCTGTTTCTCTTGTTTGTTTCCATTTTCTTGAGACAAGGTCCTAGTAGCCCACACTAGCCTTGAGCTGTTGGTGTAGGTGAGGCTGGTCCTGAACTCCTGACCCTCCTGAGTCAGGCTAGCATTACAGGCATATGATACCATACCTGGCAAGACCATCTTTTTTTTTTTTTTCTTGAGACAAGGTTTCTCTGTGTAGCCCTGGCTGTCCCTCAAACTCAGAAATCTGCCTGCCTCTGCCTCCCAAGTGCTGGGATCAAAGGCGTGTACCACCACTGCCTGGCTGAGACCACCTTTTAAACACAGGTTTTTATATGAGTGTTTACAATCTGGTTGAGTAGTTTGTAGATTACTTTATAAACATCATTAAACAGATGCCTAAATATTATTGTTCTATAGTGCACTTGACCTTGAAGTCACTAACTTGTGGGCTGACTTTAGACAGTTTGTTTATGTCTTAAAGTCTCTGTGACTTGCAAGAACCCCTCTGGTCTTACTCTTGCTTCACCTCAGTACCTGCTTCTCCAAGTACGTGGGCGAGCTCCAGATCTTTTTTTTTTTTTAAACTTTTATTGCATTATGATGGGAAAAGTTACATGATTTCAATTTATCTGAATTTGTTAACATTTAAAAACATATTTCAATTGAATCACATTCTTGTTCCCCTTTTGTACCACTGCTCTTCCCATAGACCCCTCTTCAATACCTACAATATATTTTTGTCGTATTCCTTAAAATTTATAAAATATTATAACAATAAAAATAAGTATTATAAAAG
>NW_022196910.1:38263955-38293563 GCF_008632895.1 Mastomys coucha
TGAGAGTGCTATTTATGTCTTTCTTAAGGTCCTGTATCATCATCATGATAAGTGATTTTATATCTGAACCTTATGTTTCCGGTGTTATGGTGTGTCCAGGACTTGCTATGGTGGGAGAATTGGGTTCTGATGATGGCAAGTGACCTTGGTTTGTGTTGTTTATTTTCTTATGATTGCTCCCTGGCATCTGGTTAACTCTAGTGCTATCTGCCCTTGCTAAATCTGACTGGAGTCTGTCCTTCCTGTGATACTGGTTGTGTCAGAACTCCTCAGAATCAAGCTGACTGTATGATCCTATGATTCTGGAATCCTGGGATCCTGGGCTTGTTAAATCACCTGGGAGTGTGGCTTTCTCTGTGATTTGTGGGACTGGCTGCAGAGCTTGTGCCCAAGGTCTGCTCAGAACACTAACCTGACAGACTGGAAGGAACCCGAGTCACTGGGCTGGCTGAGTTCCTGTGTTCCTGGTCCCGCTGGACCCAATTACTCCCAGTGTTGGGACAGATGTTGGTTTCTGTTCACCTCTGATCCTGGGTGTGTCAGAGTGCCTGGGAGTGGAGATTCCTCTGGGTGTTGTGGGACTGGCTGCGGAGCTTGTGCCCAAGGTCTGCTCTGGACCCCAGCCAGGACCCCAACCCAGACAGACCGGAAGGAACTGGAGTCACTGGGCTGGTGGAGTTCCTGTGTGCCCGGTCCTGCTGGTCCCAGTTACTCCCAGTGTTGGGACAGATGTTGGTTCCTGCTTACCTCTGATCCTGGGTGTGTCAGAGCACCTGGGAGTGGAGCTTCCTCTGGGTGTTGTCGAGCTTCAGATTTTCACTCTCCCTCCTCTTCCCCAAACCCAATCTTCCAGTCTCCTTCCCAGCTCTGTAGCAGACTCCCTGTTGTGGCCTCTCCTCATTTTCTGCCCTAGTTCCCTGGGGTCTAAGCAGATCCTAGTGGGACACCTTGGTTTCTTCGCCTCCTGTGGACTACCCACAGTCCCCCATCCCTAAAGTGTTAGCCCCAATACCTTTTAGTGTCTGACAAAACAGACTTCAAGCCAGAAGTAATCAGAAGAGACAGGGAAGGGCATGGCATCCTCACAAGAGGACATTGCAATTTTAACATCTATGTACCAAACACAAGGGCAAGCAAGCTAACAAACCAAACACTACTGCAGTTTAAATCACATACTGACCTTCACACATTGATGGTAGGAGACTTCAGTGTTCCACTCCCACTAACAGACAGGTCATCCAGACAAAAAATAAGCAGAGAAATGTTGGAGCTAACTGTCGTTATAAACCAAATACACCTAACAGCTATTTTAGAGCATTTTACCCAAACACAACATAATTTATCTTTTTCTTAGTGCCTCGTGGAACTTTCTCCAAAATTTATCACATACTTGGACACAAAGCAAATCTCAACAAATACAAGAAAATTGAAATAACACCCTGCATCCTAGCTGACCACCACAGATTAAAGCTGGATATCAAACAGAAACAACAGAAGGCTTACAAAGTCATGGAAACTAGACATCTAACTCTACTGAATGAAAACTAGGTCAAGACAGAAATAAAGAAATTAAAGACTTCCTAGAATTGAATGAAAATGAATGCACAACATACCCAAATCCCTGAGGGCACAATGAAGGTAGTTCTAAGAGGCAAGTTTATATATAACACTAAGTGCTATATATAAAAAAGATGAAGAGATCTAATTCTAATAAGAACACACATGAAAGATCTAGAATAGAAGAAATCTTACAAGAAAGTAGTAGGTGGCAGAAATAATCAAACTCAAGGCTGAAATCAATAAAATAGAAACAAAATAAATTGCAAAATATCAGTGAAACAAAGAATTGGTTCTTTGAGAAAATCAATAGGATCAACAAATCCTTATTCAAACTAATAAACACACACACAGAGAAAATATTCACATTTACAAAACTAAAAACAAGAAAGAGGGATATGACAATAGACACCAAGGAAATCCAGAGAATCATGAGGACATACTTTTAAAACTGTACTTCACCAAATTGGAAAATCTAAACAAAATGAATAATTTTCTCAATAGATACCACGTACTAAATTAAATCAAGGTCAGATAAGCAATTTAAACAAACCACTAGTGAAACAGAAGCAGTTATTAAATGTCTCCCAACCATAAAAGTGCAGAGACAGATGGTTTTATTCCAGAATTCTACAAGACTTTCAAAGAAGAGTCAATGCTAATACTTTGCAAACTATGCCACAAAGTAGAAACAGAAGGAACATTGCCCAACTCATTTTATGAGAACAGTTACCATTTAGATACCTAAATGACATAAAGACATAGCAAAGAAAAATAATTACAGACCAATTTCCTTATGAATACAGATGTAAAAATAATAAAATACTTGCAAGCTGAATTGAAGAACATATCAAAAAGATCATCCACTATGATCAAGTAGACTTTATCCCAGAGATGCAGGGATCATTCAATATATATAAATCAATAAATATAATCCACCACATAAACAGTCTAAAAGGAAAAAAAAACTCACATGACTATCTCATTAGATGCAGAAAAGGGCTTTGACAAACTCTAACACGCCTTCATGATAAAAGTCCTGAAAAGATTAGGGATACAAGGGACATACCTCAACATAATAAATGCAATTTACAGCAACCCCTTAGCCAATATCAACTTAAATGGAGAGAAACTCAAAGCAATGCCTTTAAAATCAGAGCAAGACAATGCTGTGAACTCTCTCCATATCTATTTGATATAGTACTTGAAGTCTTAGCTAGAGCAATAAGACAACTGAAGGAGATCAAGGGGACACTCGTTGGAAAGGAAAAAGTCAAAGTATCATTATTTGCAGACGATGTGATAGTCTACAGAACTGAGCCTAAACATTTCACTGGGAAACTCCCACAACTGATAAACACTTTCAATAAATTAGCTGGATACAAAATTAACTTAAATCTTGGGATAATTCTAACCAAGCAAATGAATGACTTGTATGATTAAAAACTTTGATCCATTGGAGAAAGAAATTGAAGAAGTTACCAGAAGATGGAAAGATCTTCCATGCTCATTGATCAGTAGGATGAATACAATGAAATTGGCCATGCTACCAAAAGCAATTTACAGATTAAATGCAGTTGCTGTCAACATTCCAAAACAATTCTTCACAGATCTTGAAAGGACAATCTTCAGCTTCATGTGGAAACAGAAAAAAACCTAGGATAGATAAAACAACCCTGAGTGATAAAAGAACTGCTGTATTGCCATCCCAATTTCAAGGTGTATTACAGAGCCACAGTAATAAAAACAGTATGGTATTGGTACAACAAGATTGATATATTGATATGTTGAGTGGAATTGAATTGAAGACCAGACACAAATCTACTTAAGGAAGCCAGACATAAACTTTGGAAGAAAGGTAACATCTTCCACAAATGGTGCAGGTCAAATTGGATGACTGTGTGTAGAAGAGTCTAAATAGACACATGTTTATCAGTTTGCACAAAACTCAACTCCAAATGGATCAAAGACTTCAGTGTAAAACCAGATAATCGAACTTGATAGATGAGAACGTGGGGAACAGTCCTGGACTCCTTGGCACAGGGAAAGACTTCGTGAATAGCATGCCATTAGCACAGGCACTAAGATCAACAATGAATAAAGGGAGCCTCATGAAACGGCAGACTTCTGTAAGGCAAAGGGCACCATCATTTGGACAAAGAACGGCCTATAGAATGGAAAAGGATTTTTACCAACTATACATCTGTTAAAGGGTTGATATTCAAATATATAAAGACCTCAAAAATAGTAGGTATCAGGAAAATAACCCAGTTAAAAACAGGGTACATATCTAAACATTCTCAAAAGAGGAAACTCCAATGGCTGAGAAATGCTTTAAATGTTCAACATCTTTAATCATCAGGGAAATGCAAATCAAAACTACTTTGAGATTTCATCTTACACCAGTCAGAATGACTAAAATCAATAAAACAAGTGACAGATCCTGCTGGTAAGGATGTGGAGCAAGGGGAACACTAATCTATTGCTGATGGGAGTACAAACTGGCAAATAATCTTATGGATATCAGTGTGGCAGTTCCTCGGGAAGATGGGAGTCAATCTACTTCGAGACCAGCTATACTATTCTTGGGCACATTCAGAAAGGATGCTTCATCCTACCTCAGAGACACTTGCTTCAACCATACTCATTACTGCTCTATTCAGAACATTCAGAAAGTGGAAACAACCTAGATGTTCCTCGACAAAGAAAATGTACATTTACACTCTAGAGTATTACTCAGCTGTTAAAATATATGAAATCATGAAATTTGCAGGTAAATGGATGGGACTAGAAAAAAAATCATCCTGAGTTAATCCAGATGCAGAAAGAGAAATATGGTACATATGTGCTTTTATGTGAATATTAACTATGAAAATCCCACAGCTAATAAATACTTTCAATAAAGTAGCTAGATACAAAGTTAACTTAAAAAAATCAGTAGTCCTTCTATACAAATGATTAACAAACTTTAAGAAAGCTGCAATCCACAGAACCACAGAGGTTAGATATAGAGTAAGGGACTAAGGGGAGACAGCGCTTCCTAGGAAACAAATGGAATAGTTATGAATGGATTGGGGCTGGGAGGGGACTAGAATAGGAGTAGAAGTGGAGAAGAGAAGGAAGGAGTGAGATGGGAGGAGGGAATTCTGGGATAGATGGGAAAAACTAAGGGATATTTGAGGGGTAGTATGCAAACCCTATTCAGTAGAAGCTTCCTAAAATATATTCATTTAAGTAGGCTATATAAATGAAATTGCTAAATAATGGAGGAGACAGAGCCACAACTGAACACCTCTTGCCATCAAATAATGTTTCTGCTGCTGGGATTAGGTTATATCTAATTGAGTTGTTGGCCTAAGGGGTCCCATGAGAATCCCCAAACAACCCATGCTGTTGCCAAGACTCTAGGTTGCTTTGCACAAACTGAGGGTTAAGAACTATTGATAATGATAACACCTAAACAACTCAATAAACATGGAGAAATTGAGCTGGTGCCTACATAGAGCCTTTACCTCTATGTTCTAGTATCTTTGGTATAGGAAGCTACTCGGCATGTTACCAAACGAGAAACATGAACACCAGCCCAGCCACAACCCTGTGGATCCACAAAGATGTCCTGCCTCCAGGATATGCTATTACAATGGTGGCACAAAGTCTGTGGGAGTAACCAATCAGGATCTGATTTGATTTAAGACCCATTCCATGAGATGGAACCCATACCTTACACTGCTTGGGAGGCCAAGATCCTGAGAGTAGACAGCTCAGGGACCTAGAGTAAAATCAAATGTTACTAATATTCTAAATCAGCAGCAACAACAACACAGCAATGGAATGACTCCTAGTGGCATTCTGCTATACATATAGATCAGGGTCTTGTTCCGCTATCATCAGAGAACCTTCCTCCTGCAGCGGATGGGAACAAATACAGAGACCCACAGCTAGACAATATGCAGAGAGCAAGTGACCCCCTTAAACCTAAATAGGCGTGAAACCTCTCCCTTCAGTGTTCAGGGAACCCTTCAGAAGAGGAGAGAGGAAGAGTGTAAGAGCCAGAGGGGATGGAGGACACCAAGAAAACAATGACAAACCAACACGGTCGATTTAAATATGAACTCACTGAGACGGAGGCAACACGAACAGGGCTTACCCAGGTCTGGACCAGACGTGACCTTAGAGCTGAAAGAAGTGGACACATGCCTTCATAACCAAACACAGAAGCCATCTCCAACTAATAACCACTTGAAAATGTAAATTTAGTTTCATCCAAGGAGTCCACTGGGGAAACAAACCACTCTTAAGGTTTGGCTGCATGCCCAGTCATAGACTGAGTTCAAAAGCATCCTGGGAAGTTCTTTGTCTCATGATGTTGTGTTTGGTTTCTCCCTGCCCTTGCCTCCCCAATTTTATCTTATCCTATTTTATTTTTTAGATTTATTTATTTATTATATGTAAGTACACTATAGCTGACTTCAGACACTCCAGAAGAGGGTGTTAGATCTCTTTAAGGATGGTTGTGAGCCACCATGTAGTTGCTGGGATTTGAACTCAGGGCCTTCGGAAGAACAGTCAGAGCTCTTAATTACTGAGCCATCTCTCCAGCCCTTACTTTATTTTAAATTATTTACAATTTACATATATTTTTTCTGATGCCTTTTTACCCTGTAGGTCCTTTGTGTATATATTATGGCTTCCAGTTTAGCGTTTTTTATGAAGTTCCTAGCTGTGTAAATGAGTGGGTCTTTTTCTCATGCCTTCTTTTGGGCTCTTTCCTTCTGTTTTGTGTGATTCCAACGTGTGTTCGTTTTTATTTTATCTTCTTTTATGTTATTATTATTATTCCTTAGAAACCTGTTTGTTTTCCAACTAGAGATGGAGTAGGAGTGGATCCGGATGGAGGTGGGTGGCAACGAGTAGAGGGAGGGGAGACCAGAATCAAGATATAGTATTTGAGAAAGAATCTATTTTCAATGAAAGGAAAACATAAACAAACCAACCCACGAAATATTAGAGAAGGGCAAGGGAAGGAGGGAAGAAGGGAGGGAGGAAGAGAGAGAGTGTCCCGCATATCTAGGCTAGAAAAATAGATAGAAAAAAAATAGATAGATCAAATAGCAGTTAATGAAGGTGCCGATGGGGGTCTGTAGAGAGAGTTTTGGTGTCTTTAAACCCAGTTATGTTATGTGGATATGTTTTTGGTTTGGTGGGATAAGAGGCTGCCTCACAGCAGTTGGTTGAACACAGAAAACATGGAGGCAGATTTCATGGACTTCCGAAACAAGCTCAAAGATGTTGAAAAATGGCGACTGAAAGCTGCGCCTTACGCGTTACAGCCATTGCAGAGACAACCTGGAGGGCAGAAGCAATCGGATAAATATCATGAAGAGATGAATATCATGAAGAGGCAATATCATGAATATCATGAATATGAATATCATCAATATCATGAAGAGAGAAGTCGAGCTCAAGAGTCGGACGTTGGACAGTCTGAGGTATGAATGTGAAGCTGTGAATCATCAACAGATAATGCAGCCGGGGCCTTAGAAATGCAGCCACACAGAAGCCACAGGCAGGAAGTGGATGGCCCAGAAAAACGGTCAGAAAATCCCTAAGTGGAATTAGACAAAGCAAGGCTTAGTGACAAGCAACTGAAGCAGAAGCTGGATCACCAGGAGGAGCTTCTCTCTCATGAATCGGAAGAACTCCAGCTAATGTCCCAGCATTCTGTGCTCAACAGCAAGTCTTCAGAGAGGCTGGCTCTTCAAACTGAGCCAAGTGAAGCGGAAGGTGTGAAGAAGTGAACGAGCTGCAGTACAAACAAGAGCAACTAGAATGTTTCAGTGTTTCCCTACTGCACCAGACAGACCAGTTTAGAGAAGAAAAAGGAGCGATAAAAAGAAGCGGTCTCTTGTTACAACGCCCTGGAGAAAGTTTGATAGAAAGTCAAAATCTTCAGGTGCTGTTGGGTCATGAACTTCAGCAGGCCTTGGATCCCAACTGCAAACTGTGTTCGCAGAGGTGAGGGATCGAAGGGGCAGTGGAATGCCAGCTCAGCTTCATGAAAGTCAAGTGTCAGTCACCCAAGAGAGCAGATGCGCAACAGGAAGTTACAAATCTCCACATTGCTGAGGATGAGGGGATCTCAAACGGAATGTGAGCAGCGGGAACAGTTGTCTGCTATATTGGAACAGAAGAATGGTGAAATAAAACACCTTTTAGGTGAAATTAGTAATCTGGAGAAATTTAAGATGAAAGTATGAAATCTAAGCCTTCCACACCAGGCAACCTGTTTACCCTAGAGGACAGCACCTATTATGCAGACATACTTCAGCTAAAGCTTGATAAACTAAGAAAATGAAGGCACAAGAGGCAAACTGTCCAGAGACGGAAGACTTTATTTGAGAGCCAGCTGGCCCCGGATATTGAGGGGAAACTGCAAAATGAAAGACACCTGCAGTTTTCCGAAAGTGAAACTATGAAATTGAGAGCTAAGCTAGATGAAGCAAAGCTGAAGTAGGAACCCAAAGAGATCAATGAATAATTGTACTAGAAAAGAAGAGTGTGTGGGGGGGGTGCTGCCATTGAATATAAGCCCCCCAGAAGAAATACCTGCTTCCATTGCCATTGGAGAAAAAGTTTCTAGACCCCTCCACTTCAGAGAGAGGAGAAGGAGCCCTGTCTTGTAGAACAATGTCATTTGGTGGCCTTAAGAGCTTGTGATAAACCGGGCAGTGGTGGTGCATGCCTTTAATCCCAGCACTTGGGAGGCAGAGGCAGGCAGATTTCTGAGTTTGAGGCCAGCTTGGTCTACAGAGTGATTTCCAGGACAGCCAGGGCTATACAGAGAAACCCTGTCTTGAAAAACCAAAACCAAACAAACAAGCAACCCCCCCCCCCCAAAAAAAAAAAACCAACCAACCAAAAAAACCAAGCAACCAACCAAACAAGAGCTTGTAAGGAGCTTGGGAAAAGATCCACCTCATTTACTAAGATAACACAAGGCTCTGGAGAAGGCGTCACAGATTTTTTACAGAGATTGGCTTCAGCAGTAAACAAACCGGAATCAGGTGTTGACAGAGATTTTGGTGTTCGAAAATTTGAATACTGAATGTAAGGGAGTTATTAGACCATTAAAGGCACAAGCAGCACCAACGGATGAATGGATAAAAGACACATGTACATACATGGTACACATTCACACACACACACACACACACACACACACACGCACATAAAATACTCATACACATAAAGTAAATCAATCTCAAACCATTTTAATAAAAACAAATGTGGAACACAAAGCGCTGTTGCATGGTTAAAATGTTTTTAAAATAAGATTTATTTTATATATGTGTGTATGTCTGTGTGCCACATGGCACACAGCTTCAGTTCTCTCCAGGATGCCTTCAAATCTAGGGCTTTCCCTGTAACTGAGGCTTCACTTCCAGCAATGGCCTTTCTTAGCCTCTCACAGTGCTAGCCCTCAGATAGCTCTCCATGACCCCTTCAGTACTGTAACTTTCATGCTGAGGAAGCCAGTACAACGAGGGAGACATATTGTCAAATTTAGCTATCAGCTTGAGTTGCATCCATGGTCCCCCGTGGAGCGAAGCTTCTGTGTGCTGATCTTGCAGGAAATACTTCCCTGATGATTTCACCTGAGTGATATTGGTTGAAGGGACTCTAGCTACTTCTGGCATGGCAGATGTGGATCTGGCAGGCCTGACTTTTCTCCCCAGTTCCCTTTTGCCTTGCTAAAAACTGTTAGATTGCATCCCCAAGGTCTGTTCCCTTATTTGGTCAATCCCTCCTCCTGAGGCTGACTACCAAGGTTCAGCTATCAAAATATTAAAGTCCAGCAGTCAAAAGTCCCTCCTGGATCACCTAATTAACATGCCCAATTAAAATTAAACATCCCATCATAATATGGGGTTTTCCCCTTTACCTTCATAAACTGCCATTTGCTTATGGGCTATGCCTGTCTTCTCGATCCAGAAGCAGTCCTTTGTCCCTCTGGGGCAAATAACTCTTCCCCCTCTCTTTTCTTTTCTCCCCTCTCCTTTGTTCCCTTTCCCTTCTCCCTCTTCCCCTATGTCTTGTCTTTGTCCCTTATCCCTGTCCTCTGTCCCTCTGGGACAAACCAATCTTCTGTGTGCTGAGAACATGGTATCTTGAGCTGGCTCCAAGGTTCCCTACATTGGTCACAGTGATTTTTTTCAGCCTCAGTAGATGCTACAGCATTAGTTATCATGGTCAAAGTTTTATGTTCATGGATTCTTATATTTTTGGTTGTGAGCCTAGCCTTTAATGGCTGAGCTATCTCTCCAGTCTTGTTCATAGATTCTTAATTCAAAACATGACAAGAGCTGAGTGGTGGTGGCACATACCTTTAATCCAAAACTTGGGAGACAGAGGCAGAAGGTTCTCTGAGTTAGAGGCCAATCTGCTCTACAGAGTGAGTTCCAGGACAGCCAAGGCTACACAGAAACTCTGTTTCAAGAAACAAACAAACAAAAAAAACAATAAACAACTACACCCCCCCAACCCAACATCGTCAGGTTAATTACAGCAGTACATCACCTTCCTGGTACCAATTTCTATTCTAATTTTATCTCTGTTACTGTGATAAAACTCTGACCAAAACCAAAAAACCAACTTGGGGATGAAAGGATTCATTTAGCTTACTGCTCACAGTCCATCATTAAGGGACTCTAAGGCAGGAAGTCCAGGCAGGAACTGAAGCAGAGCCCATGGAAGAATGCGTCTTCATACTAGCTTCTCCTTCAGGCTCACATTCAGCTACTTTCTTACACAACCCTGGACCATCTGATTAGGGATAGCACCTCCCGAAGTGGGCTGGGCTCTCCTATGTCAATTAGCAATCTAGAAAATGCCCCATAGTCCATTGGCCAATTTGATGGAAGCAATTCCTTAATTGAGACTCTCTTTTCCCAGGAATGTCTAGATTTGTGTCAAGGTGACAAAAATTATGATACCCTAAGATGGGGGGGGTGCCTGGATTTGAACTTTCAGTCCTCCTGCCTCAGCCTTCCCAGTAGCTAAGATTACAAGGCTGTGTGTTGCCTTGTTTGGTTACGATGATATTTAGTCAGCTGTGATATATGTCAGAATCACTAATTATTCATGACAAATCTTAGCATTGAGATATGGAAGTGCTTGAAAGAGGTACTTACATTTGTTTTCCAACAGCCTCTTTACTTTCAGTTACTTGCATTCTATTTTAAAGAGATTTTTTTCACTTACATGTTTATGAGTATAGGTACCTTTGGAGTCCAGATGTGGGTGTTGGATCTCCTGGGGTTGGAGTTGTAGGCAGCTGTGAACTATTCTGTTTGGGTGTTAAGAACGGGATTCTGGTTCTCTGGAAGGGCAGTAAGGGCTCTTAACCACTAATTCATATCTCTAGCCTTAAAAAAATTTAAAAACACCCCACATTTATTGTATGTATATGTGCACATGTGTTTGTGTGTGTAGTAGAGATAATTTGGAGTTGACTCTTTCCTTGTAGGTCCCAGGGATCAAACTCAGGTTTTAAGCCTAGTCATTGTGTGACTAAACTCTTGAGACCCTCCTAGTCTACCTCCCAACCTTTTTTTTTTTTTTTTTAAGTGAAGCTAAAAAGCTACAACTAGTCTGGAATCTGTATAATCCTCAGTATACTGATGGCTTGTTTCTCTTGTGAGCATCATCTACTGGGGAAAAAAAGCTACCACTCCTTAATGAGTTTGTAGTCCAAAGCCTGACTCTTATCAGAACTGGCGATGCAGTAATTTATCTAGATACATATCTAATTAGCTACATCTCTAACGTAGGGCTCTTTATTGCTCATACCCTGTTTTCCAAGCACAAATGGCCAGATATTCAAAGGCCAATTGAAGAAACTGGGGCCGAGGCAGAAGAGAACTATGCAAAGCAATCTGCTTCCTTTGTTGCAATCTTTAGTTTCCATTCTCAGGGTAAAAGCATAGGAAATAGCCCAAGAGCCAAGAAGGTATATTTTTGTTCTTGTTATCTAATATTCCAGAAACATTGTTTAAATGTATTTAACTCAGGCCACAGTAAGAAATACAATTTAAATAACAACAGGAGACATATATTTACCTTGATTATTTGTTTTTAAGTACAGGGTCTCTCTAGGGGTCTATGGAGTCCTGGAACTTGTTATCTAGAAAGAACAGTCTGGCCTTGAACTCTACAGAGATGGGCTGTTATGGCCAGCTGGTCACAAGGGTAACTTTTAAAAAAAGATTTATTTTATGTGTATGGGTGCTTGGCTTGCATGTACATGCCCTGTGCCTGAGGTGGTCAGAAGAGGTAGGATTTCCTGGAACCACCAGCCACCATGTGGGTGCTGGGAAGAGAAACCAGGATCTGCAAGAACAACAAGTACTCTTAACTGCTGAGCTCATCTCTCCAGCCTCCCACAAACTAAGTTTTGCTCGGTTTAGACGTTATGTGTTCTTATTCTTATCTTTTAGATTATATTCCATTAAAACCTAATTCATTAAAAAATGACATTGGCTTTTGTTAGCCTGAAAAAAAACATTGCTTCAGATAGGTGACAAGTTTCAATCTGCTGATAAAGTGGAATGTTACCGTCATCGCATAACAGTAAGTTTCCTGCCTTGTACTGCCTTAGCACTCGGGAAGTAGAGAGCCAGGCAGCTCTCTCTAAGTTCGAGGCCAGCATGGTCTACAGAAAGAGTTCCAGGACATGTAGAAGAAATGGGGTTACACAGAGAAACCCTGTCTCTTTGAAAAATCAAAACCAAAACAATCAAGCAAGAAAACCAAACAAACCAAGAACTAAGCTTCCCTTATCTTTATGTGAAATACAAATATATTTTCTTAGGAGAAACAGAAGAACGTGGGAGAATCTTTCCCTCATTGGAACAATAACAAAATCTAATTGTTTTTCAAATGTTAACGTGTCTGCTTCAAGGTGTGTCTTAAAGATCAGTGTGGCCTGGCATAATTTAACTGGGCAGTAAGTTGCTCCTCTTTGGGCAACAGAGTGGCCACGTCTGCATTTTTTTTTTTTTAAGAGCTGCTATGAAATACATCAGTAACAGGCAGAATCCTGTGGCCTACTTAAGTATCCAAACGATCAGAATGTCATCTGATTTCCTGTCAAGAAATGAAATGGAAATTGTGTAAAGTTAAAAAAAAAAAAATCTTGGTTCTGGAGTAGAAGGATAAGCGAATAAGGAGTTGAATTTTTATCGCAGAGAACGGCCTTGTTAGAGGCAGCTCAGCCCTCTTTCTGGACTGTTACGTGGCTTTTCTCTTCTTCTGTATGGTAACTGGCTTTCTTCCAGTGATGAATTCTTCCCCCTTCCTCTCAACAGGATGGGGAGGGGTTCCTGGGGTCATGGTTTAAAAAAAAAAAAAAAAAAAAAAAAAAAAAAAAAAAAGCAAAATGAAGAGTTAAATTTATTAGGCTTTATTTTCATATTGAGAGGTACTATCAAATTGCCACGTTGCTTAAACTGTCACCAACCTCCCTGTAAAACTTAGTGACTGTAAAAGCTGGCACCGAGGATTCTGAACATGACTAGGAACAACAACAACAGAAAAGCCTGCTAGGCTATTTTCATCCCAGCGTGACTGAAGTCTGCACTTCAAACCGCCTGTGAGGCCAACAGCCAATGGGCCACCGCATTGAAGGTGTCACTGGAAATCGGCTGCAGCCGTTCCTGACCGCTTCTCAAGCCGGAATTGCTACCTGCAGCCTCCTCTAGGCCGGCAGGGCTGGAAGTGGACCGGGCCGGAGGTCGGGAGGCGGGTCCTGCCCAGTGATGCAGGCCCAGGGCCCACCTCAAGGGACTTGCGGGGAGCCGGCCCTCCACCTCAGGGCTTCCTGATGGGGAACTCCAGGGCGCGGAGTCGAGGTGACTTGACAGCTCGCCACGGCGAAGAGCCTCCGCGCGCCCGCTCAGCAGAAGCTAGCCGGCACCGCCTCCTTGCGGCGTCACGTGACGGGAAGGGGGCGTGTCCCGGCCCCGGGCTGGGGGCGGGGCTGAGAGAGGGGCGGGCATTGGGATGTGAATGCTCGTGGCGGCTCGCGGCGCCCAGAAAGGCGGCGTCAAGGTGGATGACAGCATTCTGCTGCGACGCGCTGCCAGCTGGGCGGCGGTGGTAGCGGCAGAGGCAGCGGCAGCGGCAGCCGGGGCGGCAGCGGCGTTCGACTCGACCGCCGCAGACAGCGGTAGCGGTAAGGAAGGAAGGGGTTCCGCCCTGGCCGGCGGGCGGAGGGGCAGAGTCCCCGCCGCGGCTCGACTGTGCCCTCCGTCCGGGCTGGCTCGCAGTTACCGCCGGCGACCGCAACCGAGAGAAGTTGGGGGGTCCCACCGGACCCTAGGGCCCCGGACTCCGGCGTCTCTGTGATCCCGCGGAAGCCTGCTCCCTGCGGGCCGCCGCCTCCTCCGGGGCTCCGCATCGGTGAGTGGCGCCCAGTCCGGCGTTGGGGGGCAGCGGAGTCGTGCCTTTGGGGTGACTGTAGTCCCTCGGTCCCACGTTCCGAGCTCGGGCTGTGGGCGCTCCTGGGTATCGCGCGCCGCGGATTCCTCTCCTGCCTCTCCTTTGTCCCTTCTGAGAGGGAGATTGGCAGGGCTGGCGGGGGTGGCGTGTTTTGGGGGGCCCGCGGTAGGTGCGTCTGCAGCGGTGCTAAGCTCAGCGGGGACCTGGGATGGGGGCGGGGGCGTCTCGGCGTTCCGGGTCTCGGGTGTCTGCCCCTCCCGAAGTTTGACAGGGCGACGCCGGGGCTCGCCGGAAGCCCCCGCGTAGGGGGTGAAGACCTGGCGCTTTGTCGCTTGGGGCGGTTAAGGCAAGGCTTGGAGGTTTTCCTGTGACAGCCCCTGGAGAGGTTGTGCCGCTAGCAGGCAGACCGCGCCCGCCTTTGCAGAGACTGTCGTGGTGTTCCTTAAACCTCAGCTCCGTTGGCCTTCTTGCCACACTGGAGAAAAGGCGGTGCCTTCGTTGCACTTTTACGTTTTGTTTGCTGCTACGCTTTGGAGAGAGTAATCAGGTTCCACGGAGTCTCATATGGAGCATGCTTTTAAAGCTTCATTGAGCAACCCACTCGAGACCGGCTGATGCGAAGCAACAGTAGATGCAGATTTTCCATTCACTAAAGTCATTTAACACTTCTTTGTGAGCGACATCTGCGTCGTGAAACATAACCTAATTTCATTTTAACTAAATGCCGTCTGAAATAAGAAGTAACTTGGGTTCCTCTCTAAACAGATGGGAAAACTTATCTTGATAGCATATCTGCTTTCAATAACTTAATGAAGTTTTTGCCTTTTTGCTGCTGGAAGACTTAAGTAATAGAAACATTAGAATACCTTGGGTAGCAGGGCTTTCTTAAAAGTAGTTTCACTGTAAACAGTCTCAAATTAGTGGAGCCCCAAGTTAGTGCAGTTAAAGTTCTTTCAAGATAATAATTTAAAACAGTTTTTGCCTCTTGCAGGATTCCAGAGAACAGTTGAGGTATAGGTAAATTGCTTGGTAGGCTTTCTCTTCCCTTGGGGTTTCATCTAAATTTGATCATGTCAGAGACTGGGATCAGTCGCTATGCTTGCTAGAACCTGTTTTGCAGTGAGATTATTAAAATGCTAGTTTTATAAAAACAGGTTGGAAAAGGAAGAAAAAGGCCATGCAATTTAAAATGCACTCTATTAAAAGTCCAACTAATTTCTAACGTGTTACTCTTTCTTTTGGTAGCAAGAATGACTGCAGTGTGCTTGTTCAAAGTGTTAGCAAAGGGGATAGATGAAATTTAAGACCTTCCTAAAGCTCTTTAATTATGGAGATTAAGTTGTTGCGGTCAAATTCCATGTGAACAGTTTGAGCCACAGAGATCAACAGAGGTGCCTAGAAATGCTTGTTTAATTAAAACTAGACATGGTTTGCTTCTTGAATTGAGTTTTGATCATTACTGAATGTCTGATCTGTGCAAGTGGTCTTTTCACTTAGAATTGTAATTTTTATTTGCTTGTTTTCTAAATAGGGTTTTGCTGTGTGGCACGGTATTCATTATGTAGCTAAGGCTGGCCTTGGAACTTGGCAAAATCCTCCTGCCTCAGCTTCCTGACTGCTACATGTGCCTAGCTTTTGTTACATTTTTGGAGCTAGGAAATGTTTCTTAACACATTCATAGGATTTAGATAGTTGGTAAGACGGTTTTTGCCTCTGAATTCATTTTGGAATTGAGATTTAAAAATATAATTTGGAGATACCTATGCAATCCTTTGAAAAGATGTTTTCTTTCAGCTTACTTTGAAAATATTGGTATGATTATGATTTATAGAATATGTGCCATTACACAAAGATCTTTGTTTTTAAAGGACAAATTGCAAGATTTTAGCTAAACATTGAGTGGTCTTAGTATGGTTCAACCTGGTTTGGATAATTATTAATCCATCAGCAATAGATAACTCAGACAACATCAATTTAGATGTTTTGTAATATTATTCTTGAAAACTTTTGCCTTATAGCAAATACTTGAAGAGTCATGTTTTGATATTCTTATATCCAAAGTTGTAAACATGAATAACAATAATCTTGGGATACCAGGCAATCAAAAGTATAAGATCATACCTTATTATAAATATGGTCTGTGAATGAGCCATAAGTGCAGCCTAGAGCTTCTGAGATGCTGGGTGTGGTGTGTGCTGGCGATCCTGCTCTTGGGAGATAGAGGAAAGAGGGTTACCTCGAGTTTACAGCTAGCCTTGAGATCCTGTCAAAAAAACAAAACAAAACAAAACAAACAAACAAAGGAAAAAACCCTAACCAACCAAAGGAAAAAACCTCACAAACCTCAGAGAACCATTGAATGTAGGTGGCTGAGTTTGAGGAGATGGTGAGAAGTTCTTAATTGCAACACTGTGGTTGAAGAAGGTTCCCCAGGCATGGGACCCTAGGAAAATAAGTGAGCTACGACGTGCAGATTTCCTGGCAGTATGCACTAATAGAGGTTTTAGGTTTATCCTTCTACCTTACTGCACACTCTCACAAAAGCATGCAATCAGATAGACTCTAGAAGACACAATTATAGGGAGTTTTTTTTTTTTTTCTTCTGTGAAACACATTGTGAATCTGACACCTCGTAAGGAGGAAGTCCTTAACCTGGAACTCCATACTTCTAAGTTTACCTGTGTAGTTCTAGGTGATGTGCACTCCTCACAATAGCAGTAATGCATTTTGCTTACCAGTCAGTGAAAACTGTCCAAAATAGCAACCATCCATGTTGTTCATCAGTTACTGTATGGAAAAAAAACACCCTGTAGTTCCACCCTCGTGACTGGAGAGCAAGTGGAGTATGTGATAGTGCCACTCAGAGTGATACGAGTGATGAGATGATGGAGGGAAGAAGCTGTTTAATCTGGCATCTCCTTGGAGAAGATTTTTATGGTAGGCTTTGGTGGAGGTCATGTATTTGAAGTAACCTGGTATATTCAGAGTGTGTGTAAGACAGAGTGAACCAAAATTGGACCTGGTGATACAGGCCTAACCCAGCTATTTGAGAGTCTGAGACAAGGGGATCACAAGGTCAAAGCCAACTTGATCTGTAGAGTGACTTCAAGATCAGCCTGAACATGCTGACAGGATGGCTTTGCCAGCCTCATGACTGGGGTTTTGAGTTTGATCTCTGGTGGGAGGAGACTACCAGCTCCTTTAAGTTGTCCTCTGATCACACTACATAGCCTCTGTGATCCATCTCCTAAAAATTAACGAATCAATGCAAACCAAGAGAGAGCAGCCTGAGCAACTTAAAGCAGAGAGAACTGTGAGGCAGCAGCTTAAGTCTTTAACCCCACCCAGCACTTGGAGTTAGAGGCAGGTGAATCTCTCTGAGTTCCCCACCAAAACAAAAAGAAAAAAAAAAAGAAAAAAAGAAGGTGAAAATCGTGTTGGGAATGGGTGTAGCTTAACAAAACAAAACAATCCAATTTCAGTCAACAAAACCAACGTTAAACAATGTCACAATAAGCACAGTTGTTTTTGTCTTCTGTTACATTAGGAAGACCTTTTCTTCTCCCATCCCAGTGCTTACCTCCCCCAAAATAAAAAACGGCTTCATGTTTTGTTTAAAAAAAAAAAAAGTGAAAATATAGTCAGGCTCGGTAGCACATGCTTTTAATCAGAGTTCCTGGGTAGCCAGGGCTACACGGAGAAACTCTTGCCTTGAAAAACCAAACAAAACAAAAAGTGAAAATACAGAGTACTTCAGTTTTTAGGAATGGCAATATTACAGTTACAAAGGGAGGTTTGAGTATATCTTAAACAAGTAATGGGTCCTTCAGCAAGTTCCTAGCCTTGGCTTTCTCATTGTAGAGTGGGATACTATCCTTACCTCACGTGGTGGTTTGGAGAATGCAGTTTCATGTGTTTTCATCTACCTACCTAAATATTGAGCATTTGGAGAAATTTCAACAATTATGAAATTATGTGAAATGTTTTCTTTGCATCTAGATCTTTAAATACTGTTTCGGTTCAAGTGTCATTAATCTGAATTTAGGGCCTTGCATATGCTAGGTAAGTGCTCTTCCACTATTAGTGGACTACTTAGGCTATTTTTCCCAAGTTCTCATATTTTACCTTCTTTACCTAATTGACTCATGGTAATATCCTTTTAGATTCATAGTTTTCTGTCTGTGTCTGTCTCCTCCTAAATTCTCCCTGTAGTCAGATTTGACACTGAATTTCTGATCCTCCAGTCTGGTCTTGTTATTACAGGAATGCCCATTCATTCCCCAAAGGCAGTTTTTCTTTGTGTAAAACTTAGTGTTTTCTGATAGAAGTAAATCTCAATTATATTAGTGACCCTTGTCACAGATTACAAGGAATGCTGGGTTCCTCAGAATCATGAAGCTCCAGTTCTTTATGACCCTCAGAGCTTCATTATGCTCTGTGAGTTCTTTGTAGTTTTCTGGATCCATGCAGCACTCTGATGCATATAAAATGCTGGACATAGTTTTGAGTTTTGAAATGATAGAAAAGCTGCTTACCACAAATTTTCTATTTTAACCAAGAGTGGCAAAAAATCTGATTCTTTAAGCTTTTCTTCCTTGTAAAATTAAAAAAAAAATGTTTAATTAAGTGTATATGAGTGTCAGTGTGTAGGTTTGTGCACATGAGTACAGGTACCCATGGAGACCAGAAAAGGACATCAGTGCCCTTGATATGGAAGGCTGGGTGAGTCACCTCATATAGGTGTTGTGAACCAAACTTGGATCCCCAAAGAGCAGCAAGTGCTATAACTGCTGAGCCATCCCGCTAACCCCTAGAATTTATTTTTAAAAGAAATTGTTTTTATCATCATACTTTTCTGTCCATTGTTTTTGAAACAGACAAAGAGCTAAGGAGTTTTTAAATTACTATAACTTTCTCTACTTGTAGAGATATGGATGAGTGTAAACCATGAAGTTGTTTACTTTCTGTTTTATTCTAGAATTTAGTAGTTTTGGAGCTGACTGATAGGCTTCTCCAACATTTCTCTCTCTGTGTGCTTGTATGTACAGGCATATGTATTTGTATGTACTTGTGTGTACAGGCGTATGTATTTGTATGTGATTGTGTGTACATGCCAGTGTTGGCTTGCTGAGTAGGCTAGACTGGGTATCTGGCCAGTGAGCTTCAGGTATGAGCCTGGTTCTCCTCTCCCAGCCCTGGGACTGTAAATGTAGGCCTCTGTCTGGCTTTCTACACATGGCCAGGAGAGTGAACTCATGTACCAAATGCTTGCACATGAGCAGTAGTTATCTGATTTCATAGTATCCTGCAAAGAATCCAAGGCCTTTCTAAGTTACAGAATCTCTAGTGGGAGAGAGGTGCTGATGTAAGCAGTATTTTGAATAGGAATGATGAGGTGGGAAGCTGGTGACAAGAGGGCATGGATACATTGTTCACGTGAGAAGGAAACCAGGTGTACTAAGTATATACTTCTGTGTTTTGTGGCTATTCTATTATTGTAGATGAGCAGTTCAGAAGCTAAAAAAACCAGCACTGTGCATTGTAGTATGGCTTTTGTAATAGTACTCTATGGATACAAATATTGGCAGCAATGGATTCTCTTATCACCATTATTTTAGACAAGTAAAGAAACAGAGTGGCATTGGCTTGGTGCCAAACTGTGAGTTCAGAACTACTTATTGTCTCTGGCTGACCAGGGGTGGCCACAGGGGAAGAAAATGCATATGTAGGCTGAATTGACAGGTTGAAAGGAAACGTGTGTAGAGGCCAGGCATAGAACCCTGTGGGTTTCTCAGTTCTTATATAGTAGAGAAGAGATGTAGGAATTCATTACTAGAAACTGAAATAAACAGAAATTAGCAGTAAGAGCTAGCTAGCTTGTGCTAAGGCTGTTGTTAGGAGGGATGAGACCATACCAGAGAGGGATAGGAAGGGCAGGTGCAATTCACTGCTTACCACAGTCTTCCTCCCTGTCATCATGTGGGTGTGGTGCATGTGCTGTGCTGTCACTGCTGGATTGAAATGATGGAGAAGTGGGTATTCTTTCTTTACCTTTTCTTCCAGTTGTAGAGTCAAGTCTGAAGGCTGGAGGTCTAATGGGGTAGTAGACATAAGTTCAAGGGATCTAGAGTCCCTAAATTAGGGGTAGAATGTTCGGGAAGTAGCTCTGTTGATAAAGTGCTTAGGTCCTGCTGCTTAGGTAGCTAGTTCATGCTCATGCAAGCATGAGGACCTGAGGTAGGTTGCAGATGAATGCCTGGGCTCACTGGTCAGCTTAGCCTCACCTAAGCAGGAAGCCCCAGGGCTCAGATAGACTGTCTCAGAAAAACTAGGTGACAGTGCATGAGAAATGACACACAAGGTTATTCTCTGGCCTCCACACAAAAGTATATCCAAGGGCGCCTGCACACACACTTGTACTTGTATACACATCTATAACTCGGCACCCCACCCCACATTAATATACGCCTGCTCTCTAAGTAAACAAACAGGTTCCAGATGGAAGAAAGGTATGCACTAAACAGGAACACGCCACAATGCACTGTAATTTTGTCTGAAGCTACTGAAAATTTTGGGTTAAGCAGCTAATGGTGTCCCAGCTGTAAGGTGTTGAGTAGATGAAGTGTTTGAGAGTCTAAGAATATCTATAAGAATGGTAGCCGAGGTGGATGATGCTGCTGATACATCCTACGGCATATGCTGTGGATTCCTCCAAGGCTATTGGCCAAACAGAGATGTCTGTGTGGATGCAAAGGATAGTCAGTCCTTGGGTCTGTATTTAGATGAATGCTGATAGTATCCATGCCCATAAAAGTTTTGTCTTGTATGCACACATTACCATAAGAATTAGGAAGCGAGAAAAACTAAAACTAGAAGAGTTCTCTTAAAGCAGAATTTCCCAACTTGGCACTCAGTATTTCAGCTGGATAATGTCTTGGTTATGAGTTTCTGTGCATTAGAGAATGGGTTACCTCATCCTTGTACCCACTAGATTCCAGGAATACTTCTCATAATTGTGACAGCTAGAAAATGTTTCAAGACATTGCTAAATGTCCCCTGGGGTAGTAGAGATACTACCTTAAAGACAGACTGAACCTGCAGAAAAGACATTTTAAGCTCTAGAGAATCACTACCTTTAGTTAAAGAGCTTTGCCTTCTGTAAGGGAATGCATGAGGGTTCATGGGAGGTTGTTAATGTGTGTGGAGTGAAGGAAATCTCTATTGTTTTTGTAAAGATCATAGTTTCTGTTGGATTTTTATTTTTATTTTTTCCTTTTGAGACAAGATCTCGTTGAGCTATGGCTGGCCTGGAGCTCACTGTATCTTGAGGCAGGCCCTGAACTCAATGTGATCCTTTTGTTTCTGTACCACCGTGTCTAGCTTCTGTTGAATCTTGACTCATTCTTAGTTCTATCGGTTTCATACTTAAAGTATCCCCCAAACAGCAAAAAAGCTACCAGTTAGCTGAGCCCAAATGAAAACATTACTGAAAATTTTCATTTTTTTCTTTATTTCTCCTCCTAATTATGGGTACTTTGTATTTCCTATTTAAACACAGTCTCCACAATTTAACCCTACCTCTGAGGTTGTTTATAAATGATAAAAGCAAGTAATGTTGATACTATGACTATGTAAATATTATTTAAGGTTGGATCAGGTAGTATGCATAGATTATGATTCCTTTTCTGTAGATTTTATTATGTATCCCAAGTTATTAAAAAAAAAATAACAGTTGGTAATACCAAGGTTCTGACTATTGAATTTTTAAAAAGTTTGGGTAGGACTTCCTGTTTCCCTTATTTTTTCCTTGTCCCCTCTTCTGACAGTGTATGTGTCTACCCTAGTCTTCCCTACACTGCCTCCTTACTCCCATCCGTTATCTATTCTACTGTGCTTTCAATCTGAGTGGTCTAGATAGACAGTTTGCCTTTTAGGTCTCTTCCTATATCATTTCTTCTGTTACACTGTTTTGTTTGCTTGTTTTCAGACAGGAAATCATGTAGTTCACACTTTCCTTGAATTCACTTTATAGTTGAGGATGACTGTAAACTTTTTGTAAGAATATAGTGTTAGAATCTAGCTGCTGCTCTGGCCATGGGCACAATTCACAGCCTTTCCCCTTTCCCAGGTAGCAACAGGCCCCCCACTGAGACATGGTCCTCCAGCCTCAAGCTAGCAGACTCCCGGGTGCCAAGATCTTCTGCCTGGGGAAATGAGTGTACATCAAAGGGCATTGTTTTGGTGGTAACACCTCCTATCTCCAGCTCTCTTCCTTGCCTCCCGCCTGGGAATCAGAGAGCTTGGCTGTAGACTTGTGTTTTGAAACTACTCTAGCCTCAAAAAGGAGCAATATTATACACAGTTGCCATTCCAGTCTGAGTTATAGGCATTTTCCAACTTTCTGGAATGCCTGTCTATTACATCCCTGGTGATGTTCTGTCTTCATTTCCCTGCTTATGCGTAGGGTTTTCTTAGAATGATTCTGCCTGTCTTATTTTTACTTTCATACTTATGATTCTTGTTCTGTCTTTAGACTTTTAGAGGCACCCTTTTGCCTCCATGCCTAGCATTTTTTCCCTGAGGTTAATCAACACACTTTGTTTTCTACTTATGTTGTATTAGCATCCCCAACTGTCCCCCTTGGTCAATTTTTGGTTTTGTAATCATTCTTTTTCATGCTTAGTTTTCCATTAGATGGGTGGTTGTTGGTTGACTTAGAGTTTCCAGGACTGTGTATCTTTCCCCCTCCGCTGTGGTTAGGTTTTCTTTTGAGCAGGAGTTCTGGATGAGGGAGCATTGGATGTCAGAGCAGTAGATACTGTTCTTTAACTGGCTTTGTTTTAGGTTAAATGGGAGGTAACTAGCTACTGGGGCTGTAGGCTTTTTAAATGACAGACAGTTTTATTTGGTGTCAGTATCCCTGCCTAACTTTCATTTTCTCTTTGGAAAAAAAATACTGGAATTAAAGAAAGCAAAAACAAACCAACCAACCAAAACAAAACAAAACAAAACACAAACAAGCAAAACCCCAGAAATAAAAACAAACAAAAAAAACTTAGACCCAGTGGGTTTAATGGTTGCAAAGCACAAGTTCTGTGTTTAATCCCAGGATAACTAAAACCAAATAGACTTGTCATTTCTGAGGAAAATCTGCTTTGAACCTACAGATTTAAGAGCTTGGTTGCTTGATTTTCCAGTATGTTAACTAGTAAGGTATTACTTATTGGTTATTTTGTAGAGTGTGGTAACTCACACAGTAGTTGCTTCAAATTTTTCAACTGAAATTAATCATTTTGTGATTTTTAATTAGATGTAGAAGATACATTCTTGCCAAAATATTCACAAGGGCAGATGAAATCCTAGTGAATAAAGGAGTCCACTGTGCAAGTCTGACCAATTGGGTTTGATCCCTAGGACACAACAGTGGAAAGAGATAAATGACTCCTGAAAGTTGTCCTCTAACATATACTGTGACATATGTTGCCTTACTCCCCGGGTCACATATAAAATAGTGTTACAATGAAGAAAAGTCACTAAACTTTCTAACCTTGAGATTGATCAGATTTCTTTTAGGAATAGACTTTCAGTATAAGTCATCTCCATCATTGCTTATTTTTGGTAGCTATTCTTAATTTGAATAGTAAAAGTTGTGTTGGTTTTTTCAGAGACTTTTTTTTTGAGTAGGCATATGGAAGTGTAATTAAGTATCTTGTTTACTTATATTATAAATTAAAAATAATGAGTACTTTGGCTGTAGTAATTTGTACCTAGAACTAAAACAAAGAAACATCAAGGCCAGAGTTAGGTAGGTATTCAACCACACACTTTTTTTTTTTTTTTTTATGGCCAGGTTAAAAAGCCATTTTAAATGTTCATTAGATATGAAGGAATTCTTTTTGGAATAGAATGTCAGTAATAAAGTTATATAAGACTGTTTTAAAATAAGATTAGATCTTATATTTTAAGCTTTGATTTATTAATAGATTTTCAGCTTAAGTATGGTTATTAATTTGTACATATGGGAAACTGGGTAGCTCATTAAGTTTATTATAACTGTATGCCATACTTAATGAATGAGAAGCACATTTATCATTTCTAGTTCAAGTCAAAACAAGGTTAATAGTTCTTAGAAAAAATATTCAAGAAAACATAATAAGTATATAGAATCAGGTGGATTTTAACTATAATTTAAAATATATATCATTGAAAACATTTAAACATTTAATATATAGCACTAAATTGATAGAGTTTATGGCAACATAACTGTGAACACAGTCCTTAAGGAACCCAGGCTTACTCGTTGAGACCTCTGTGATAAGCCTAGTATTTCAAATACACTAGGAAACAGTGCATTTGAACAGACACACAAGGAAAACAAGAATCCTGTTAGAAGTGAATTATCTTTCTAGGTAGATGTGTGACCTTGACAAGCCATTTAGTTGCTCTAGGTCTTAGTAGGGAAGCACATTGGGAATGGGTGGCTTTTAGAATTCCCCCCCACTTCCCCATCCTCCCCCCCACCCCCAAGAAAGGGTTTCTCTGGGACTCACTCTGTAGACCAGGCTGGCCTCGAACTCAGGAACTCTGCCTCCCAAGCGCTGGGATTAAAGGCGTGCGCCACCACCGCCCGGCTATAAGTAGCTTTTAAATAGATGAACCAGATGATCACTTCCATAAAGGAGGTGATCAGAGAGTCTAAAGTTATCATGTATTTATTTTAGTAATAACATTGTTCAAAAACATATCTAGGACCCCTAGTTCCCCCTCTCCCAACATAGGGTTTTATTTAGTCCAGGCTGGCTTTGAACTTGCTAATAGCCAAGCCTGCCCACTACCTCCCAAGAATGGAACTGCTTACATATGCTACCATGCCCAAACTTTCTTTCAATTTTATTTTAGTGCCTTTGACCTCATTATTTTAACATACATTCTTTGTGGTAAATTAGATCTTTTGGGAATTAGTTTGATGTTTGGGGAAAAAAAAACCCTCATTTTGAACGAAACCACCTTTACTTATGAAACAAAATGATAATTGTCAGTTTTAGTTAAACATAGTGACTAGAGGAAGAAAACATTCTTGTGTCACTTACTAGGTGATGAGAAAAGAGTAATTTCAAAATCCCCTTGTGCACTGGCAGCTTGAATAGTCTCTAGAACTGAAAAGTCTGGCTGGGCATGGTGGTTCCTGCCTGTAATAGAGAATTCAGGAGTAGAGAGAGGAGTATCAGGAGTCACTGGCCACCCTGGTTACATAAAACCCTGTCTCAGAAAACAGAACAACAAAAACTTAGCTACTCTGTATGGAGGTGACTTTTTGTTTTTGTCTTGTCTTGTGAGCAGGGTCCCAAGTATGCCTGGCTGGTCTCAAACTCGTTCTATAGCCATGAACTCCTGCTTTTCCTGTCCCCACCTTGTATGTGCTGAGATGACCGTTTACAGGCCTGTGTTCCCATGCCTGGCTCAAGGTAACCTCTATATGGATATAAATTCTGCCATATTAGTTAAAATTCGAACCTGAGATTGCATTGTTAGCTCTGTTTCCTGTTTAGGTTGATGCTGTGTTGATTCGGCACTGTGCTTTGGAGGAATAAGTTAGTGAATGAATTCTTTCCATTTTAAAGATTGTCAGATTTTGCAGAACAGTTTGCAGAAGTTGCCATGATAATTATTGGTTAAATATAACTAGTGTTACATAAGTTTTGATTGTCTGTGGCTCAGTATAAATCCAAGCAGCTACCCCATGTGAGTGCACTCCCTAGTGCAGTCTTACATCTAAATTTAATTTTATCTTAAGAACTTTAGATATAACGTAGGTTGGGGTTGCAGATGAGTTGGGTAGTGTGCTTGCCTTAGCATGCCAGAAACCTTGTTCAGTCCTCAGCACTGCATAAAGCAGGCCTGCGGTGTATGCGAGCCTTCATAAGGAGGCAGAGGGAAGACGAGAAGCTGCAAGTCATCTGTGGCTGAACAGCAGGTTGCAGGTTATCTTTAGCTGGCTCAAACCCTATTTCAAAAGCTAACAAAATACAGACAACAACCTCCTTAGATTTATAGGTTACTTTATCCCTAACTGCATGGCATTTGAATGTCAGTAGTACACTAAGTTCAGGTAATAATAATAAACACACATGATTACAGAGGAGTCTATGATGTCATTCTATCTTCTGAAGGTGTCATTTTCCCTTTAAAACTTCCCAATGGTTGAGTTTAATGATATATCCTCATTTCTAAGGATTAAAAGATAATAAAAGGCAATGTCTATAATACCTTTCTATTTTTGTTTTGTACTTTATCAATTTATTTGTTACTTTTTGAGATGGGGTTTTGTTTCTGTAAGTTAGAATGGCCAGGATCTATTGTGGCACACTCTGGCACAGGCAAGCACTAAACCACTGGAGTCCTTTCTTGGCCTCTTGACTTTGTAATCTCCATTGTGGAGATTCCTAATAGGAAGAAGTATAGGATGCTATAAGGATTTGCTGACCTAGGGGATGAAGGGATCCAAAGAAGCTGACATGAACTGAAGGGGAAAAAAGTATTTCTGGCAGGGCCTTTGCTAGGAACTGAAAGAATTCACTGTACCTGGGGAAAATGTGTAAAAAGAATGGGTAGCAGAGAGATAATACTGGGGAAAAGGATTGGATCTTCAGAGGCATGAGACCATTTAATAATTTAGTAAGAGTTTTGTCTGCCTTCTGACCCCTAACTCCTAGGCACCAAAGCGAGATATCATGTAGCCCGGTAGACCAGGCTGCTCTCAGACTTTGCATGTAGTCAAGGATGACTTTGACTGTTTTTGAGGGGTGAGAGGGAGGGCGACAGGTGTTACTATATAGCCCTAGCTGGTCTAGAACTTGGTATGTAGATCAGCGTGCCCAGGAAGCTGCCTCTGCCTCCAAAGTGCTGTGTTTAAACCTTATCCCTGGCTACCTTGAACTCTTGCCTCTGATTCGTCTGGTATTAAAGGTGTTATTGGCAAGCCCAGCTTAAGAGTTGTGATTACTGTTTTAAGATTTTTTGGGTTCATAAGCTCATATTTATGTTCTACCTCTGAACTGTCTTGGTATGGAGCTGCTGTGTTGCTAGGGTACCCTTCATGGCCCTCCAGGCTGGTTAGACCCTTGGCTGTTTAGGGACATCCAAACATCTGTTCAGGGACCAGCATATCCTGTAGCTTGCTGTGCCTGGAGGAGCACTTGCATACCCTGCCCTTCATATTCTGGCCTGAACATCCAGAGAGTAAGACACACATGTGGAAGATGCTGGTACACTGATACTGGAGGTGTGTGAGGAACAGTACCATAAAGGGGAAGCCTTCTCCCTGGTCATGAACTATCTGGGTTGCTCCCTGCCTGCCCTGCATCCCTACCACAAAAAAAGTCAGTTCCAGCTCATTGGTATAATTTGCCTGTTGGTGTCCTCCAAGCCACATAAGACCACACACACATCAAGCAGTAGCTCTCTGTCAGTTGTGGAAGTGGAAGTTATGGGGCTTGGGGAAGGCAGCTCAAATAGGACCTGGCTGCTGCAGTTGCATCTGATTTCCTGGCCCTGTTTCTACAAGACTCTGCCCAGTGACTGACAGACCTTGGTCAGAAAGCACACTCAAACCTTTTTTGGCCCTCTGTGCTACTGAGTACACCTTTGCCATGTATTGGCCATCCATGATTGCATTAGGCTGCAGTGCAAGGCCTGGATGCTTGGTGCACATCTGGGAACAAGTTCATAGAGCTGTCAACAGGAGTCATAGACAATGAAGTGGCCTGCCTTTGGACTTGTCAAGAGCAGATTGAAGCTGCATTCAGGGAGAGTCTGAGGAAAACTGCCTAGATTATTCCTAGTCTGATGCTCAAAGCCCCTCACAACTCCAGGAGCTAGGGGTTCAGCCACACTAGCATTCCCACAGACATTACAACCATCCAACAATAGTCCTGGATAGGGTCCCTCTAGTGGCCACCAAATACAGGAGGGGTCACTGCCACCTGTTCCCTGCCTCTAGGAAGAATCTGTACTACATCTGAAGCCTGGGTGGAGTTCTTGTCTCATTCGTAAGCCCCAATGGAGTACTACTCAGCTTTAAAAAACAATGAATTCATGAAATTTTTAGGCAAATGGATGGAACTAGAAATAACATCCTGAGTGAGGTAACTCAATCACAAAAGAACACACATGGTATGCACTTACTGATAAGAGGATATTAGCCCAGAAGATCGGAATACCCGAGATTCAATTCACAGACCACATGAAGCTCAAGAAGAAGGAAGACCAAAGTGTGGGTGCAAAGATACTCACAGGAGCAAATATGGAGACAAAGTGTGGAGCAGAGACTGAAGGAAAGGCCCATCTAGAGGCTGTCCCACCTGGGGATCTATCCCATATATAGTCACCAAATGCAGACACTATTGTGGATGCCAACAAGTGCATGCAGACAGGAGCCTGATATGGCTGTCTCCTGAGAGGCTTTACCAGAGCCTGACAAATACAGATGCAGATGCTTGCAGCCAACCATTGGACTGAGCACAGGGTCCCCAATGGAGGAGTTAGAGAAAGGACTGAAGGAGCCAAAGGGGTTTGCAACCCCATTGGAGAACAACACTATCAACCATCCAGACCTCCCCTGCACCCCCAGAACTCCCAAGGACTAAACCACCAACCAAGGAGTACACATGGAGGGACCCATGGTTCCAGCAGCATATGTAGCAGAAGATTACCTTGTGGGGCATCAAGGGGAGGAGAGGCCCCTGGTCCTATGAAGCTCGATGGATGCCCCAGTGTAGGGAAATGTAAGTGCAGGAATGAGTGGGTGGGTAGAGGAAGACCCTCATAGAAGCAGGGGGAGGGAGGATGGTATTGGGGGTTTCAGGGGCTGGGAACCAGGAAAGGGGATAACATTTAAAATGTAAATAAAGAAAATAGCCAATTAAAAAAAATAAAAGAGGTCCTGCTTATTCCATCAATGTGTACTGAGGCTGGCTAGCCATGTGGGAATCTTAATGGCCAGTCAAATACTCTTCCACCCTCAACTGGTCAGCTTGGCTCTTTCATCTCTAGCTTAGGCTAGGTCAGATTGGTCAGACAAATCAATTCCTCTCTGTTTGGAACATTCATCTTCTCAATAGCCAAACATCCCAGTGCTTCTAAGGTCCTCTCTAAGGTTACCAAATTTAGATCAGTATCCTCAGAGTCTCTTGATGGACATGCATGGGGAACCAACGTAGATGGTGAAAGTGATTCTGATTCATCTTAAAGATTTCAAACCTGGGTCCCAGAAGCTTAAAATACTCTGTTCTTCCATAGGAACTGAGTATGGCTTCCAGCACCCAAGTTGGGCAGCTTATTATGGCCTATAACTTCAGTTCCAGATGATCTAAAACTTTTTCTGGCCTTTGGGCACCTATACACACAAACAATTAAAAATAAAAGTAAGTCTTTTAAAGAAAGATTTTGAATTCTTGCTGTAGACCTTTTGATGTATGGTTTTGTTTTGTTTTTCTTTTCTTCTTCTTCTTCTTCTTCTTCTTCTTCTTCTTCTTCTTCTTCTTCTTCTTCTTCT